>NC_064645.1:426740036-427043066 GCF_023864345.2 Schistocerca serialis cubense
CACGCCCCGCCCTCACAGCTTTAATTCCGCCAGTATCTCGTCTCCCACCTTCCAAACTTCACAGAAGCTCTCCTGTCAGGAAGTTTCATATCAGCGCACACTCCGCTCTAGAGTGAAAATTTCATTCTAGAAACATCCCCCAGGCTGTGGCTAAGCCATGTCTCCGCAATATCCTTTCTTCCAGGAGTGATAGTTCTGCAAGATTCGCAGGAGAGCTTCTGTGAAGTTTGGAAGGTAGGAGACGAGGTACTGGCGGAATTAAAGCTGTGAGGACGGGGCGTGAGTCGTGCTCAGTTGGTAGAGCACTTGCCCGCGAAAGGCAAGGGTCCTGAGTTTGAGTCTCGGTCCGGCAAACAGTTTTAATCTGCCAGGAAGTTTCATATCAGCGCACACTCCGCTGTAGAGTGAAAATTTCAATCTGTTCACATGTTACTTGAATTGCCTGAAGCCTCGAAAGCACTCGTGAATGACACTCTTACAGGGCAGTCAGCAGCCGTTCCTGCTGTCACCAGAAAAGTGATTCTGTAAGTGGGCGAAGACTGCTCTGATGCTTAACTGTGGTGTCATTCTTTGGCCTTTTTGCACTTGTTTTTTATCACGATTATGGCAACCAAGATAAATATCGAACCATATTTATGACTGGAATGCAGCCTCATTGCAGATAGACTCAAAATGTCCTACTTAACGGAACACAATACTTAACGGAACACAATCGATCAATGTGAAGTTGATTCAAGGTTGCAACGCCATAAGACTGTAGTGAAATGCAGGAAGATCTGCCGAAGCCTAACAGCTGGTGTAAGGACTGGCAATTAAACCCTAACGACGGCCGGAGTGACCGTGCGGTTCTAGGCGCTGCAGTCTGGAGCCGCGTGACCGCTACGGTCGCAGGTTTGAATCCTACCTCGAGCATGGATATGTGTGTGATGTCCTTAGGTTAGTTAGGTTTAAGTAGTTCTAAGTTCTAGGAGACTGATGACCACAGCAGTTAAGTCCCGTAGTGCTCAGAGCCATTTAAGCCAAACCCTAACGTAAATACGCTGGTCAGGCAATTCATTATGAACACTGCCCACCGCGACGTGGATGTCGGCTGGTGACGTTGCGGCCACGTGACGCGGTAGCAGGCGGAGCAGACACGGACGTGGGATCACCCTAGCGGAGATATGGGCTGCAAATTGGGACATTCATTGAGACAAGCGACTTTGACAAAGGGTAGATTATTATTACACAGAGTCTGCGAAAGAGTATCTCGAAAATGGCGGAGCTGGTCGAATGTTCACGTGCTACTTTTCTGAGCATCTAAGGAAAGAGGTAGAAAGACAGTGAAAGTACCACTAGGCGCTAATTGATTGGACGTCCACTACTCTTCTCAGAAAGTGGGGTTCACACGTTTGTCTGCTCTGTAAAGTAAGGTAGATGCTGATATGTGGCATTTTTTGCCGTAAGGGCACAATGCTGGTGCACGCGTAAGTGTTTCCGAGCACACCGTTCGTCGTGCATACTTGAACATGTAGCTACGCAGCAGACCACGTTCACATGTTGACATGTTGACCTAACGACACCGTCAATTACGATTGCCTTGGGCACGGGACCATCGCGATTCGCCCGTTGATCAAGAGAAACGTTTCAGTTCTTCGGGTGAATGATATTTTTGCTAGGTCGCTTGTCGTCTCCACAAACGCCGTCATCGAGGTGAACGGCGGCTCGAAATGTGTGGCGCGCCACGGACGCAGGCTGGTGGGAGCACTGTTCTGCTGTGGCAAACATTCTGCTGCGCTCGCATGGGTCCTATGGTCGAAGACACGCCGATGGCTGCGAACCACCTGCGTCCCTTCATGCCTGATGTCTTCCTCGACGGCGACGTCATCTTTCAGCAGCGTAACTGTCTGTGTCTTGGACCCCGAAACGTGTTACAGTGGTTTGAGGAGCATTATCGCGAACTCACGTTGATGTCTCGGTGACAAAATTCGCCTGCTGCAAATCCTGTGGAACCCATCTGGGTCACTATCGGCCGCCATCACCGCATACGCAAATCAGCGGCCCGTTATTACCTGACCCGTGAGTAGCTAATGCCATATATCTCCACAAACCTACCAACGAACTTTCGGATTCCAAATATGCAGAATCAGCGACCTATTTCATTTCAAAGACGGACATGAAAGCTATCGAGTAGGATATTTTAGTCATCATTGTGAGTGTAATTCATTGTGAATAAATAGCAGAAGGAATCGACTGCTTCTACATTGTTAGCGATAAATCACTGTAAACAGTAAAGCGAAAAAGCAAAACTGCGAATTTGTGCCCAGATGGAACAATAGGGGTCGACCGAACGCTGTCCCATTCTCTGCCAGTGGTAACATGCGGATATAGTATGGCTCTCTCAGCCGTTGATGCCCTTCCGGACTTCGGAGCCGCTGATTCTTAATCAAGTCCTCATTTGGCATATAAGGCTGAGTGCACTGTGCTCCAGTCCTCCTACCAAGGAATAATTCCTGGCAGTACCGGGAATCGAACCGGGTGCTTCGCATAGCAGCGAGACACACTGACACAGACGAGTAGAACGCGGCAAGTACCATAAGCCTATTTCCCAGAATCCTCGCTCAGTGGAAGAGGGGTCAAAATACGCGAACACACGGCTCGGCTTGTCCGTAAATACTCGACCGTTTGCGAGAGAACGACAGTCAAAGTTTTCGAGGTGTTTTATGTACCTTTTAGCGAGCATCCTATTCAACCGAAGATGTGGCACTGTGGCTAGCGTCGCAGCTTCCCAGTTTTCCGCCTCGTGTTCGAAAGCCGATTATTGCTTTTATTTTTGTTTTTCATTTATCTACCCATTTCCATAGAAGATTACTACATGAATGTTTTCAATGTATTATTAAATAACATTATTCTTATTCGTCTACTAATTGTACGTCTGGTGAATGAATTATAAAAATAAATGAATGAATGAGAAAGTTATTTGAAATTGTTTTCGGTGAAATACCTGTAGTGTACCTTCATCCATAATCAACTGCCAGCGCCAGTTTTTGATAAAGTGATCTGTTGAGCGTGATTTGCGGCAAAATTATTTCCAATGCGAAAATCATGAGTGAAGTTAACGACGTTTCTTTTCCGAGTGATATTCATATGAGGAAATGTCACGGTGACAAATCTGCCTTCTCGCGATGATCGTAGTGTTTGGAATTTCTATGGCTCGAATGTTTTTCCGGTCATTGTTATCCAAGGGAGTGCTCCAAATCATCCTGAAGAACGAACATAAAAATAAAATGAAAACATTAATATGAGAATTGATATAAGAATTAAATACAAGAAGATGAGAATTTAAAAAAAAAATTTAACCCTGAAAATACCGTACACATATATATTGTATAATAAATGTGTGCATCTTATTGTGAAATACACTTGTAGTTTTAAAACTATTACAACGCTCTTGTATCCCCTAACTTGATAAGAAACATTCGTGCAGTAATCTTCCATGGATATGGTTAGGTGAACGCAAAAAGTGAATAAATAATATAAAGTAAATAAAAATGCTAATCAGGTTTCGAACACGGGGCGCAAACTTAGAAGCTGCGATGCTAGCCACTGTGGTACCATTTCAGATGGAAGACTGTAGGAGAAACAGATGCCAGACAGTGATTCACTGGGAGAGATTTGAGAAAAAATTCATCCGCGAAAGAAGTGGCTCACAATACTCTTGTTTAAGACCGGTTCTTGAATATTGCTCGTCGTTGTGGGTCCATTGCCAGGTAGTGTTAATAGAAAAGATAGGGAAAGTCCAACAAGGCGCATTTCGTTATGGGATAATTTAGTCGGGGCGATTGCGTCATGCAGATGCTCAACAAAAAATGGTTCAAATGGCTCTGAGCACTATGGGACTTAACTTCTGAGGTCATCAGCCCCTAGAACTTAGAACTAATTAAACCTAACCAACCTAAGGACATCACACACATCCATGCCCGAGGCAGGATTCGAACCTGCGACCGTAGCAAAAAAAAAATGGCTCTGAGCACTATGGGACTCAACTTCTGAGGTCATTAGTCCCCTAGAACTTAGAACTAGTTAAACCTAACTAACCTAAGGACATCACAAACATCCATGCCCGAGGCAGGATTCGAACCTGCGACCGTAACGGTCTTGCGGTTCCAGACTGCAGCGCCTTTAACCGCACGGCCACTTCGGCCGGCGCGACCGTAGCGGTCGCGCGGTTCCAGACTAACGCCTAGAACCGCTCGGCCACCGCGGCCGGGAGGGGCTCAACAAACACCTGTAACTAACACTACAAGAGAGTCGCTACGCATCACGTAGAGGTTTTTTGTTGAAATTCGGAGAGCACGCGTTCGAGGAAGAGTCGGGCGACATATTCCTTCCTCTCACATATGCCTTGCGAAATGATCAAAACGATAAATTCTGAGAGAGCTCATTTGGAGATTCATCGAGTGATTGCTTGCAACTGCCATTGTGAATGGAAAAGGGAAGAGGTACCCTCCATTACACACCACCACATGCCTTCTACATTTACAGCTACATCTACATGGATGCTCCGCAAGCCATGGTACGGTGCGTGGTGGAGGGTACCCTGTACCACTACTTGTCGTTTCCTTTCCTGTTCCACTCGCAAATAGAGCGAGGGAAAAGGGGCTGTAAGTCTCCGCATGGAGCCTAATGTCTCGTATCTTATCTGCGTGGTCCTTACGCGCGATGTATGTTGGAGGCAACAGAATCGTTCTGCAGTCAGCTTGAAATGACGGTTCTCTAAATTTTCTCAATAGTGTTTCCCGAGAAGAACGTCGCCTTCGTTCCCGTGATTCCCATTTGACTTCCTGGAGCAACTATGTAGCACTTGTGTGTTGTTAGAACCTACCGGTAAGAAATCTAGCACCCCGCCTCTGAATCGTTCCTATGCTTCTCGAGCTGCACTTAAGAACAGATCGCACCAGCGTCATATATGCGGTCTCCTTTACAAGTGAACCACTCTTTCCTAAAATTCTCCCAATAAACCGAAGTCGACCATCTGCTTTGGCTCTGAGCACTATGGGACTCAACTGCTGAGGTCATTAGTCCTCTAGAACGTAGAACTAGTTAAACCTATCTAACCTAAGGACATCACAAACATCCATGCCCGAGGCAGGATTCGAACCTGCGACCGTAGCAGTCTTGCAGTTCCAGACTGTAGCGCCTTTAACCGCACGGCCACTTCGGCCGGCGACCATCTGCTTTCCCTATCACAATTCTCACATGCTCGTTCCACCTCATATGGCTTTGCAGCGTTAAGCTCAGATATTTAAACGACTTGACTGTGTCAAGCACGACACTAATAATAACGTATCCGAACATTAGAGGTTTGATCTTCCTACTCATCCGCATTAACTTACATGTTTCCACATTTAGGGCTAGCTGCCATTCATCACACCAACTGGAAATTTTGTCTAAGTCGTCTTGTGTCTTCCTCACGACACCTTACAGTACACCTTAGCATCATCAGCAAACAATCGCAGATTGCTGCCCACCCTGTCAGCCAAATCATTTATGTATACAGAGAAAAAACGCGGTCCTATCACATTTCCCTGGGGCACTGCTGACGATACCCTTGTATTTGATGAACACCTGCCGTCGAGGACAACATACTGGGTTCACCTATGTAAGAGCGAGCCACATCTCTGTGAACTTTCTCCATACGCCCGTACCTTCGTTAAGGGGGGTAGGACGTCAAACTGGCCGACTTGGAGCAGGAGAGGCATCACAGGAGATTTTAATTTCCACTGTCTATACTTTTACAAATAAATTCATAAAACTATGTCAGCATGACCAGGAAGGGTTAAGGATTCACGCTCATAGCATTGAAGTTTCCTTCACAAGTAAGAGAGATTCTTCGATGAATTTAGCACAGCATACAAACCATTCTTACAGGTGTATGAAACACTAGAATTTTCCAAATCTATTAAAAACTGTGCTAAAAATTCAGATAATTAACCATAAAATTTGAGTTTTTTCTAAACATGAAGTTTAAAATGTAACAGCTCACTCATTTTTTCATTAATTAAATAAATTCTAGAGTTTCATACACCTGTAAGTATGGTTTGTATGCTGTGCAAAATTCATCGAAGAATCTCTCTTACCCGTGAACGAAAGTGTACCTATAGCAACAAATGCAGCCAATAGTAAGTGAAAAAATGATGATATTACACACGTAAAAAAAAATTATTTTGCTATAGTTTTGAACTTACATTGCTATGAGTTTGATTTCTGAATCCTTTCTGGTCGTGTTGACATACTTTTATGAATTTATTTGTAAAAGTATAGACAGTGGGAATTAAAATGTCGTGTGGTGCCTCTCCTGCTCCAAGTCGGCCCGTTTGACGTCCTACCCCCATTAAGAGCCTGCAATGGGGCACCGTGCCAAATGCCTGTTGCCCTTCATCCATAGCTCTCAGTATATCATGTGAGAAAAGTGCAAGCTGAGTTTCGCACCAATTATGCTTTCTAAAACCATGCCGATTCGTGAACATATGCTTCTCAGTCTCAAGAAAGTTTATTCGCACTGCGAATATGTTCAAGGATTCTGCAGCAAACTGAACTTAGGGATATTGCTTTTACCTTGTGGGGTATAAATTTAGAATAAACTACAGCTGTACAAAGATATGTATTGGCTTTTCGTAATGAAGCGCGACCTAATTACAGTCCGTGTACGTGTCTGATAGTCAGGCAAATGAAGGCAAACGACGTCGATCTGGACCTGTGGTGTGGTCCATCTGTTGGAGAGTGAGCTAGGTGACCTATTAGAATGTGGTATAAAAAGTACAAAGTTAGCAACGCAGAGTAAGTGCCGTCGAACTCTCTGTAGGCAAGCGGCGGGTAAGCGCCCCGGTGTCCGCAGTGCCAACGAGCCAAGACGTATGGCCCAATAAGGGCTGGGCTGTAATTTGCTTATCATTAGCCGTGCTCATTACTGGTAACAGGCGGGCTGCGGCCAGCCCCGAGGCGGGTCGCCGGCCGTTTCTGAGGGGACGCGGATAATAGCGCGGCCGCGTCGACGTCAGGGGCGTCGCTGCTGCGTCCCACCCAGCTTCAGACACAGAAACCTCGCGCACTAATCAAACACGGAATTACGATAATTGGCCTATTTTCTGGAACTCATAGATATTAACAGCAGCGTTACAGTTGACTGTACAAATCACTTTTCCCGATTTTCTACAAGGCTGCCGTACGATTCTGCACCGTCCTTACTAAATAACGTACATGTTTGCAGAATATCGGAATAGTTCCAAAGAAGGCTTCTTCACAAACAAAAGTAACTGCGGCATTCTTGAAGTGCACACGTTGTCATCAGAGCAACAAGTGAGCAGCACACATTACGGAAGTACAGTACGAGTGTTATCTTCACAGCGCATATAAAACATCTGGTAGAAAATTTGAGGTATAATACTGTGCTTTCTGGTGTCCAGCCAAATTGTCATGCGCACGCAGTATTTCGACGACCGACTCAGTGGTATTCGTGAGGTCCTGCGGGCTGTGTTTTCATGCGTACACGGTGCCTGGACTCAACCAGACAGTGACGTATTTTAGGTGTCGTGTCACTATTTACACCTCACTTCGACTCCCGGCGCCCACTTCACCCTTTGGCGCCCGTTTGTATTTCAAACCCCCCCCCCCCCCCCCCACACACACACACACACACACTCACAGTGCTCGGTGGGAACTGACTTGTTTGCGTTTACTCCTGCAGAGCTTCTCCGTGCGCACTAGGTGGACGAAGCAACAGGGTAGCACTTTTCCTAACCCAATCCTGCGCTCGGTCGCGGTTCTATTAATTGGTGCTTTGTGTTATTACGTTTAGTTCTTAAAGTATTTAGTTTTTTGTCTACACATTCAAATTTTCCTTTGCGTTAGCAGTTTGACCGAGTGGTCTAACAAGAAATTTGAAGAGTGTTAAAGTGTATTTCCTTGTTTGTGCCTGGTTAATTCTGCTGATTACAAAGACAGAATGAAACGAAATGACTGCCTAGAGCTCCTCCCATATGAGAACAGCCTGGAAATAACAAAGGCAGAATGACAATTTATCGTTCGTACATCCGATGAAGACATGTTGAAGATGAGAAGTGAGTCTGGGGCCTTTCATGTGACGAAACTGTCAGGTTCCTTTACCAGTCTCTCTGATTCAAAAATAGTGTGCGTCGTAAGGAGAAAACAAAAATTGGGCTTGTAAATTACCGAAATAGCCGCTTCCACTGCTCTGCAGGCCCACATGTTTGCCGTGCGAAGTCCCCACACAGTGCGAGAAATGCCACCTCACTTCAGACTCTCGCGTGATATTCAGTTGTCCTTCTCTAGAGCTTGGAGGCTGAAGGTAAGCAAAAGGGAAAGTAAAGAATCTAATTAAATGATTTTCACAAAGGAAGACTCCACCTCCTTTTGACACTGACCCACTCACCGACAGCCGGCCGGTTATAGGCGCTTCAGTCTGCAGGTTCGAATCCCACATCGGGCATGGATGTGTGTGATGTCCTTAGGTTAGTTAGGTTTAAGTTCTAGGGTACTGATGACCTCAGATGTTAAGTTCGATAGTGCTCAGAGCCATTTTTGAATCATTCTCACACACACACACACACACACACACACACACACACACACACACACATCAATGCTGATGCTATCCGATGAAGCACATGAAAACGGATATTTGTTATCCTTCCAGTACTTCATTTCTATACAACTCTACAGTGTTGCATGTTCAGAAATAAATACATATTTGAATATGCTTGCGAGACTAATAGTAAATGTTAAATGATTTCCAGAAAACCACACGTTAAGCGGTCATGAACCTAGTTTAATGTATTTTTTTAGGAATTCGACCATCGCTAAGAAAATTCCTGGAATGATGTTAGATTTGCAATATATACCTTGAGCTTGGATAATTCTCCCTGGCAGCAGGAACTCAAAGTGTCAGAACTAACCTTGCGGCTACTGGTGTTGCGTCTACGAATTTTGTACCTTTCTTCGCTATCACTGCCCCAACAGGATGAAGAAAATCAAGTGTATAGTTACACTACTGGCCATTAAAATTGCTACACCACGAAGATGACGTGCTACAGACGCAAAATTTAACCAACAGGAAGAAGATGCTGTGATATGCAAATGATTAGCTTTTCAGAGCATTCACACAAGGTTGGCGTCGGTGGCGACACCTACAACGTGCTGACATGAGGAAAGTTTCCAACGAATTTCTCATACAAAAACAGCAGATGACCGGCGTTGCCTGGTGAAACGTTGTTGTGATGCCTCGTGTAAGGACGATAAATGCGTACCATCACGTTTCCGACTTTGATAAAGATCGGATTGTAGCCTATCGCGATTGCGGTTTATCGTATCGCGACATTGATGCTCGCGTTGGTCGAGATCCAATGACTGTTAGCAGAATATGGAATCGGTGGGTTCAGGAGGGTAATACGGAACGCCGTGCTGGATCCCAACGGCCTCGTATCACTAGCAGTCGAGATGACAGGCATCTTATCCGCATGGCTGTAACGGATCGTGCAGCCACGTCTCGGTCCCCTAGTCAACAGATGGAGACCTTTGCAAGACAGCAACCATCTGCACGAACAGTTCGACGACGTTTGCAGCAGCATGGGCTATCAGCTTGGAGACCATGGCTGCTGTTACGCTCGACACTGCATCACAGACAGGAGCGCCTGCGATGGTGTACTCAACGACGAACCTGGGTGCACGAATGGCAAAACGTCATTTTTTCGGATGAATGCAGGTTCTGTTTACAGCATCATGATGGTCACATCCGTGTTTGGCGACATCGCGGTGAACGCACATTGGAAGCGTGTATTCGTCATCGCCATACTGGCGTATCACCCGGCGTGATGGTATGGGGTGCCATTGGTTACACGTCTCGGTCACCTCTTGTTCGCATTGCCGGCACTTTGAACAGTGGGCGTTACATTTCACATGTGTTACGACCCGTAGCTCTGCTCTTCATTCGATCCCTGTGAAACCCTACATTTCAGCAGGACAATGCACGACCGCATGTTGCAGGTCCTGTACGGGCCCTTCTGGATACAGAAAAAGTTCGATTGCTGCTCTGGCCAGCACATTCTCCAGATCTCTCACCAACTCAAAACGTCTGGTCAACGGTGGGCGAGCAACTGGCTCGTCACAATACGCCAGTCACTACTCTTGATGAACTGTGGTATCGTGTTGAAGCTGCATGGGCAGCTGTACCTGTACGCACCATCCAAACTCTGTTTGACTCAATGCCCAGGCGTATCAAGGCCGTTATTACGGCCAGAGATGATTGTTCTGGGTTCTGATTTCTCAGGATCTATGCACCCAAATTGCGTGAAAATGTAATCACATGTCAGTTCTAGTATAATATATTTGTCCAAAGAATGCCCATTTATCATCTGCATTTCTTCTTGGTGTAGCAATTTTAATGGCCAGTAGTGTACTATACACATGTTTTCATTTTTATCCCCTCCACTACATTCACACATGTATCATGCAAGGGATGTTAATTAGCCCGGTACTTAGGCCCCTTTTTACGATTTCGCCTTTGTCTCAAAGTATATCGGCTGCGGCGACAGCTACTGCTAGCAGAGCGGACGCCTTGTCACTCAACAGCGAGCATGGTTCTTTTTATGTGTGAATGGAATCACGCACGCGCACATCTCGAGAAAGAGTGATGCAGCTACACGCAGGCCTCATCTTCAGTGAGAGGCAAACATAGGCGCACGCCGACTAGGTGCGATGTGCACACGTGTAAAAGCACCTTCCGTCAGGTGTGTCGCTGCCGTTCCTTGCACCTCGATTAGGCTGTTCTAACAGTCTGATAGAAAAGCAATATTCGCGTCGCATGCGCCACCATCGCATCCGTTAGAGCTGGAAAACGCTCAAAGCATGTGCGTTGCAGGGGTTAACACCAGGAGCTCTAAACAACAAATCGGGAGTAACATGCGCCAGGAATCGAACTCGGCTGTAAATAGCGGCACTATGTCAACAATACTTCACAGTGCGGCTGGAATTCAGGCAGCGAATAACCATAATAACGCAGCTCGCAGCACGTCAAGTAATCGACTTCGTTGATCGGCCGAATATTAGGCATAAAATAAAAACAGCAACTTGTTTCAGCGTCCGAAACCCTATCATTACCATCTACCACGCAAAAAAAAGGATCACATTTAAGGCTATTGAACTGCACTCTAAGCGCTTATGTACACGGAATTGTTAGGAATATCAGAAAGATATCTGATCACCGCTTGGTGGTAGGACTGACGCCAGCTAATGCCCGACATAAACAAATGTAATGTATTGCGTGTGAGTAAAAGAATATACCCCACATCCTTTGACTATTACTACGTTATGGAGTATCAATCAGTAGAATTAGCTACAGATCTTAAACGTTTGGCACGTCTACCCGTTGTGATTTGAGATGGGACGACCAAAGCTGTGCACCTGAAAAAAAAGTGACAATTGTCGTAATACGATCAAGGGTTGACGGAAGTCTTTCAGCCTGATCCCTTCGAAACATGTTTATGAGAACTACACAGCGGAAAAAAACTTTCTTCAATAAAACAAAGTGACTAATATCAGCCATTAGTCTAGATCTCGACAAAACGTACTGAAATAGAGTGCGTATCTCACAGAC
Organism: Schistocerca serialis cubense; assembly: GCF_023864345.2. Classification (NCBI taxonomy): domain Eukaryota; kingdom Metazoa; phylum Arthropoda; class Insecta; order Orthoptera; family Acrididae; genus Schistocerca; species Schistocerca serialis. Next base: position 426,751,687 of record NC_064645.1, read on the forward strand.
CTGAATGCGAACGCAAATATTAGGTAAATCGGAGGATAAGAAATAGGAAGCATTTGAAAAGCGACTCCCCAGAAAGACGTTACAAAATAAGTAAATTGATGAAGGGGGGTAGGACGTCAAACGGGCCGATTTGGAGCAGGAGAGGCACCACAGGAGATTTTAATTTCCAGCGCCTATACTTTTACAAATAAATTCACAAAACTTTGTCAGCATGACCAGGAAGGATTCAGGATTGACACTCATAGCAGTGGAAGTTCAAAAACATAACAAAATATTTTTTTTACATGTGAAGTTTCATCATTTTTCACTTACAATTGGCTGCATTTGTTGCTATAGGTACATTTTTCTTCACAAGTAAGAGAGATTCCTTGATGAACTTTGCACAGCATACAAACCACACTTACAGGTGTATGAAACTCTAGAATCTTCCAAATTTATTAAAAACTATGGTAAAAAGTGAGATAATTAACTACAATTTTTTTTTCTAAACATAAAGCTTAAAACGTAAGAGCTCATTCATTTTTTCATAAATTAAATAGATTCTAGAGTTTCAGACACCTATAAGTATGGTTTGTATGCTGTGCAAAATTCATCGAATAGTCTCTCTTACTTATGAAGAAAAGTGTACCTATAGCAACAAATGCAGCTAATAGTAAGTGAAAAAATGATGAAAATTCGCACATAAAAATCTTATTTTGTTATGTCTTTGAACTTCCGCTGTTATGAGTGTGAATCCTGAATCCTTCCTGCTCATGCTGACAAAGCTTTATGAATTTACTTGTGAAAGTATAGACAGTGGAAATTAAAATGTCCTGTGGTGCCTCTCCTGCTCCAAGTCAGCCCGTTTGACGTCCTATGAAATGAAAGATGCATTGAGCACAAAAGCTACCTAAGTAATTGGGAAGTTTGTACCAGTAAATAGAAATGGATGCTATGATATGGAAACGAATGGCAGACTTCTGTTAGTTGGCAGGATACTGGTATCAAACACTCCATCTACAAGAGAGACAGACGGCGGCCTATCCTAGAATATTGGGAGGGATCCATACCAAATATGACTGACAGGCGACATTGAATGTGTACGAAGACGGGCAGGAAGAACCGTCGCAGGTTTGTTTGACTCGTACGAGTGCTACAGAGAAATGCTAGTAGACAGACGTCAACTATCCCGTGAATGCCTGTTACAATGTTTCGAGAAGCAGCATCGAACACTTGAGGAACATATACAGTCCCCTGTAGGAACCGCGAAAATAGAATTAGATGCATTACAACGCAATAAAGAGAAGACAAAGCACTAACTTCCATATAAGAAGGGATCGGTAAGAGACCCTAACATTGGGTACAACGGGAAGAATGCTAACCCATGTGCTCCATAGTGATCTGATATATATATGGTCCATTGATCGTGACCGGGCCAAATATATCACGAAATAGGCGTCAAACGAAAAAACTACAAAGAACGAAACTTGTCTAGCTTGAAGGGGGAAACCAGATGGCGCTATGGTTGGCCCGCTAGATGGCGCTGCCATAGGTCAAACGGATATCAACTGCGTTTTTTTAAAGTAGGAACCCTAATTTTTTATTACATGTTCGTTAGTACATAAAGAAATATAAATATTTTAGTTGGACCACTTCTTTCGCTTTGTGATAGATGGCGCTGTAATAGTCACAAACATACGGCTCACAATAGTAGACGAACAATTGGTAACAGGTAGGTTTTTTAAATTGAAAAACAGAACGTAGGTACGTTTGAACGTTTTATTTCGGTTGTTATAATGTGATATATGTACCTTTGTGAACTTCTTACCTGTAAATACCACATTAATGCAATTAATGCTCAAAATGATGTCCGTCAACTTCAATGCATTTGCCAATACGTGTAACGACATTCCTTTCAACAGCGAGTAGTTCGCCTTCCGTTATGTTCACACATGCATTGAAAATGCGCTGACGCATGTTGTCAGGCGTTGTCGGTGGATCATGATAGCAAATATCCTTCAACTTTCCCCACAGAAAGAAATCCGGGGACGTCAGATCCGGTGGACGTGCGGGCCATGGAATGGTGCTTCGACGACCAATCCACCTGTCATGAAATATTCTATTCAATACCGCTTCAATCGCACGCGAGCTGTGTACCTGACATCCATCATATTGGAAGCACATCGCCATTCTGTCATGCAGTGAAACATCTTGTAGTAACATCGGTAGAACATTACGTAGGAAATAAGCACCATTTAGATTGCCATCGATAAAATGGGGGCCAATTATCCATCTTCCCATAATGCGGCACTATACATTAACCCGCCACGGTCGCTGATGTTCCACTTGTCGCAACCATCGTGGACTTTCCGTTGCCCAATAGTGCATATTATGCCTGTTTACGTTACCGCTGTTGGTGAATGACGCTTCATCGCTAAACAGAATGCGTCCAAAAAATCTGACATCGTCCCGTAATTTCTCTTGTGCCCAGTGGCAGAACTGTCCACGACGTTCAAAGTCCTGGCGCATAGAAATGTGTTACGGGTACAATCGATGTTGATGCAGCATTCTCAACACCGACGTTTTTGAGATTCCCGATTCTCGTGCAATTTGTGTGCTACTGATATGCGGATTAGCCGCGACAGCAGCTAAAACACCTACTTGGGCATCATCATTTGTTGCAGGTCCTGGTTGACGTTTCACATGTGGCTGAACACTTCCTATTTCCTTAAATATCGTAACTATCCGGCGAACGGTCCGGACACTTGGATGATGTCGTCCAGGATACCGAGCAGCAGACACAGCACACGCCCGTTGGGCATGTTGATCACAATAGCCATACATCAACACGATATCGACCTTTTCCGCAACTGGTAAACGGTCCATTTTAACATGGGTAATGTATCACGAAGCAAATACCGTCCGCATTTGCGGGGTGTTACGTGATACCATGTACTTATACGTTTGCGACTGTTACAGCGCCATGTGTGGTCGTAGTATTCAAGTATTACAGCGCCATCTATCACAAAGCGAAAAAAGTGGTCCAACTAAAACATTCATATATATATATATATATATATATATATATATATATATATATATATATATATGTGTGTGTGTGTGTGTGTGTGTGTGTGTGTGTGTGTGTGTGTACGTGTGGAGGTAGGAGGAATATGCAAATGTAAAAGCAAGTCATATCCGCAGATACCTAACTTCGCATCCACCAAAGGAAACACAAGGGAACGTTCCAGAAGAAAACAAAATTTGCATTTGTGTTTCATATGACTTCGAGAACGTTGGGAGAAAGACAAATGAAAAGAAGAAAAGAATGGTGTGAATCAGAAGGAAAAGGAGGACGGAATGCAATCCAGTGAAGAACGATGGGACGTAGCGTGTTTAACCACCGTACATAACCATGGCAGTGCATCGTCGTTTCAGCACAGTTGTGTACAGACGAGCTACCAGAAACCTCCCAGCAGGTACGAAACAGAACAGCGCACTTCATTAAGCCTCGCTGCGGCTGTAAGCGGGTCGGTACACAGTGCACCTGCTCGGTACGCGGAGACTGCGCTGCGCTGCGGAACGAGCGCTGTACATGACTTCGCCAACTAACGACCGCACTAAAACCGTGTTTGCACTTCCGCAGTTCTTTTACATCTGCTGCCGCAACGTACATTTTTGGTACAGGAAGCCCGAAACAAACTACGAGGTAATACTATAATTCATAATGACGAATAGAGAAATCATAATTTTTTTCTCAGATTGTATATTTGAGCTATAATTTGACGTTATCCTTATGATTCATCATGTTAAATATTGTTGTTGTTGTAGTCTTCAGTCGTGAGACTGGTTTGATGCAGCTCTCCATGCTACTCTACGCTGTGCAAGCTTCTTCATCTCCCAGTACTTACTGCAACCTACATCCTTCTGAATCTGCTTAGTGTATTCATCTCTTGGTCTCCCTCTACGATTTTTACCCTCCACGCTGCCCTCCAATGCTAAATTTGTGATCCCTTGATGCCTCAGCACATGTCCTACCAACTGGTCCCTTCTTCTTGTCAAGTTGTGCCACAAACTCCTCTTTTCCCCAATTCTATTCAATACCTCCTCATTCGTTATGTGATCTACCCATCTGATCTTCAACATTCTTCTGTAGTACCAAATTTCGAAAGCTTCTATTCTCTTCTTGTCTAAACTATTTATAGTCCATGTTTCACTTCCATACATGGCTACACTCCATACAAATACTTTCAGAAACGACTTCCTGACACTTAAATCTATACTGGATGTTAACAAATTTCTCTTCTTCAGAAACGCTTTCCTTGCCATTGCCAGTCTACATTTTATATCCTCTCTAATTCGACCATCATCAGTTATTTTGCTCCCTAAATAGCAAACCTCCTTTACTACGTCAAGTGTCTCATTTCCTAATCTAATTCCCTCAGCATCACCCGACTTAATTCGACTACATTCCATTATCCTCGTTTTGCTTTTGTTGGTGTTCATCTTATATCCTCCTTTCAAGACACTGTCGATTCCGTTCAACTGCTCTTCCAAGTCCTTTGCTGTCTCTGACAGAATTACAATGTCATCGGCGAACCTTAAGGTTTTTATTTCTTCTCCATGGATTTTAATTCCTACTCCGAATTTTTCTTTTGTTTCCTTTACCGCTTGCTCAATATACAGATTGAATAACATCGGGGACAGGCTACAACCCTGTCTCACTCCCTTCCCAACCACTGCTTCCCTTTCATGCCCCTCGACTCGTATAACTGCCATCTGGTTTCTGTACAAATTGTAAACAGCCTTTCGCTCCCTGTATTTTACCCTTGCCACCTTTAGAATACTACCAGTGCTTGGTAGAGAACAAATGAGTTTTCATCTACCGATACGGCGTGCGTAACAAAATTGTTTTGCATCGCTGTGCGGAATTCGTGTTACACTGTAGACCGGTCACAGATTGGTGTGTTGTCTGGCTCTCACATCAGTGGAAGACGACGATATAGCGTGCTACCTGTCTTATGGCAGTGTCTAGTTAATGAATGATATACGCAAGCAAAGATTCTACCTAACGACTGATTCGAGAAAGACATGGGTTGATGGATGAGAAGCTAGGCATTTGAGATTATGTTTACGTATATATCCACACACACACACACACACACACACACACACACACACACACACACACACACACACGATCACCTATCAGATCACTATGAGGCACCTGGGTGAACACTGTTCCCATCGTACCACATTTTAGGGTTTCTTACCGTTCCGTTGACGTATGGAAGTTAGTGCTTTGTCTTCTCTTTATGCGCTCTAATTCATCCAATTCTGTCTTCGCGACTCCTACGGGGGACTGCGTATATTCCTCAGGTGCTCGATACTGCTTCTCGGAACATTGTAAGCAGGCTTTCTCGGGGTAGCTGATGTCTATCTACAAGCATTTCTGTGGAGCACTCGCACGAGTCAAACAAACCTGCCCATCTTTATACACATTGAATATCGCCTATCAGTCCTATTTGGTATGGGTCCCTCTCAGTGTTCTAGGATGGGCTGCCATCAATCTCTGCATGTTACCAGTATCCTGCAACGAACAGAAGTCTGCCACTCCTTTCCATATTTCTACAAATTGTTACAACCAGGTAGATGAATTAGTTAAGTGCTTCCAATTACGACTCTTTCACTGTTTTGTACGGTGAACAAATTTAAATTTATGAACATTTAATTTAAATCCCCGATCTTTGCACTATTTTTAAATCTTATCGCGATCTGACTGGATGTTTCGTACCTCACTGCCGGTGAATAGCAAGGTTCCATATAATTTTATTTTTTTATTTACACGCCTAGTTCCGTAGGACCAAATTCAGGAGCAAATCTCCAAGGTCATGGAACGGGTCACTACATACAACTATAATATAAATGTAGTAACAAATATAAATAAAATTTTTATGAACCCAAAAAAGTGAAGCCATAAGTTTAAGTAAACGCAATCAACAATGTAACATAAGAATCAGCTTAATTTTTCAAGGAATTATTCAACAGAATAGAAGGAGTGACCCATGAGGAAACTCTTCAGTTTCGATTTGAAAACGCGTGGATTATTGCTAATATTTTTGAATCTTGTGGAAGGTTATTGAAAATGGATACAGTAATACACTGCACACCTTTCTGCACAAGAGTTAAGGAAGTCCAGTCCAAATGAGGGTTCGATTTCTGTCGAGTATTAACTCAGTGAAATCTGCTTATTCTTGGGAATAAGCTGATATTGTTAACAAGGAACGACAGTAAAGAATATACTGATTGAGAGACAAATGACAAAATACTCGGACTAATGAACAGGGGTCGACAAGAGGTTCGCGAACTTACACCACTTATTGCACGAACCGCCTGTTTCTGTGCCAAAAATATCCTTTTAGAATGGAAAGAGTTGCCCCACAATATAATACCATACGACATAAGCGAATGAAGATAAGCAAAGAAGACTAATTTTCGTGTCGAACGATCACTTACTTCAGATACCGTTCGAATAATAAAAATACATGAAGTCTCATAACAAGACCCTAAATGTGGGCTTTCCCTGACAGTTTACTATCTGGACACCTAGAAATTTGAACCGTTCAATTTCAGTAATCAACTGCCCATTCTGTGAAATTCAAATTTCGGGGGTTTTGTTGAATGTAAAAACTGAATTTTACTGTGATATAGCGTTAGTTTATTTTCTACAGGTCATGAACTTATGTAATGAACTGGACTATTTGAAACCGAGCCATTGTTGCACACAACATCCTTTATTACCAAGCTAGTGTCACCAGCAAACAGCAATATTTTAGTTACCCATAATACTAGAGGGCATATCATTTATATAAATAAGGAACAGGAGTGGTCCCAACACTGATCCCTGGGGTAGCCCCCATTTGACCGTACCCCATTCACACCCCTATCACAGCCATTCTCAAAACTGTGAATAAAGACCTTTTGCTGTCTGTGGTTAAAGTAAGAGGTGAAACAATTGTGAGCCGCTCCCCGTATTCCACAATGGTCCAACTCTAGCACATATCTGTCATGAAGTTTTAATTTGTCACACATATTACCGATTTTTTTGTTTAATACACAGAGGTACGAGCCGAGTGCTAGCTTCACACTGGACTTCCCTCTGAAGTGTTATCAGCAGTAATAATTGAATTAAGAGTAGGTAGACAGTAATACAAAAAGAAAACAAAACTTTGGAAGACGACGGAAGAAGTCGAAACTCGTATAAAATATGAGATTACGAACTGAGAAAGAGAACTCATGAACACTTGTACAAAGTGCAGTACTAAGTATGTTTGGAATAAAAGGTAGAAAAAAAAATACAAATGATTACAATTTCAGAAATATTGGATGATTTATTCAAGAGAAAAGCTTTACAGATTGGGCAAGTCAGTAACACGTTTATTCACCTCTGGTCCTTTTCCAAGCAATAATTATTCGGCTTTTCATTGATTGATAGATTTGTTAGATGTTATCCTGAGCAATATGTGCCAAATTCTCTCCAATTGGTGCTTTAGATCAAAATCCCGAGATGCTTGAAGGGCCATGCTCATAATGTTCCAAACGTTCTCAACTGGACAGACACCCATCGACCTTTTTGGTCAAGGTGGGGTTTGGCAAGCGGGAAAACAAGCAGTAGAAACTCTCGCCGTTTGCGGGCGAGCATTGTAATGCTGAAATTGAATTCCATAATGGTTTTCCTTGAAAGACTAGAAAACGGGAAGTAGAATATCGTCGATGTACCGCTGTGCTGCATGGGTAATTGAAGATTGATGACGATAAATGCTATTAATCAACATGTGTGATTGTTCTAGTGAAATCTCTGATAATTGTGCAAGGACTTGAATGACTGGTGGTTAAAGTAAGAGGCGAAACAATTGTGAGCCGCTCCCCGTATTCCACAATGGTCCAACTCTAGCACGTATCCGTCATTCAATTCAAATGAAATTCAATGAACTGTAGAAGCTCGTTTAGCTCATTTATAATGATTAGCTAGCCAGAGGGGACCAACGAATAACATTACGAAAGTTTGTGAATTCAGTTTTAGTGAATTTAAACTGAGTGGTCTGAACTAACTTATGACGGCGATTATATGACTGAATTGTGAATGTTACAAGTCTTCTGCTGCGTTTTAAATCATCTGTAACGACTACCGCTGCGATAATTTAGTACGCGTTATCACTACTTGATGAGGATATTATCTTTCTCAATGAATTTGGGAGCATGGTATCAAATGGAGGCAGTTGTTTGAACGCTTCTATATTCTGGAGAGGATAACCGGAATAAATTATCATCATACATGAAAGAAGAAATTGCAACCTGAGGTTAACGAATTGAGTGAAGATCGACTTCGTTTCTTTCGCGAAATTGTAAACTTTATTTGCCCAGTAACGGAATTCAATATTACACGTCCAAAACATTCCCGGTTCCACATCATGTTAGCGAAAAGGGCCTACTATTGAAGAAATGGACGTAACAGAAGGAGAATTAATTGTAAGACGTTTAATGCGGGTTCGTTTTGTTCCCGGCTGAACTACGATTGTGCACCTGCATCAGGGCGACACACTGTCACAACATCAACTATATAAGAAATTAGAAGTCCGTATCAATTAAATAGTTCGTCATAAAAAGCCTGTAGTGGATACCTACATTTAATGGGAACACCGCAATTTCTAAGGGAGCGTTATTCGGAGCTCCATGCTTATGATCGTTTGTACTAAGCACCTCACACTATTTGATTTTAAGACTTCCTCGACAATACACTGATTTCTGTTTTGAACAGCGCCAAATAAGAGCCCCGTCTACTTCTTCGGTTCTCTTTATGTTTTACGAGTAACTGTCGTAGTGGCCACGTGGCGTAACGCGGATGGTCATTGATACCTGCATATCAAACCTATGACCACATAAAAACACAGAGCAGACGCACTAAACACTATGAAAGTTAAGAGTGGTACTAGGGTTGATTGTTAGAGCGGGCACCCTCTGCGGTTGACTGGACTTCAAGAGAGGTAAACCATGTCTCATACGGAGAACTTCTGGTGGACGAGGATTTTCGAGTGGCTGGTTGTCACTGCCTTAAGCCCGTGTTACACGAGCGACTTTCTGGTCTAAACCTACTATTCTGTACCTGCGTGTAAATCAGCAGCTCGCCAAGTCCCAGGCGTGTCTTTGACGTCAGTGATAAAAAGGTTGTTCCGAGTGTGGAGTTCTAAATTTCTGAATATGCTGCACAGTGCGCATGTGTAGAAACAAGGGACTGGCAGCGTCTGTTAACATCGGAAGTTATCTGTTTTTATTGAGCTCGCTCACAGCATAAGAAGGGATTTAATGCTTTCGTACCTACTTATTTTTTATTGCGTTGTTCGCTTTGTTTCATTTATTTACTTATTTATTAGTGTTGTATGTACATTTATGGATCAGATCAAACGAAGTCTTTGCATTTTTCTTGAGAAGGTTCCACGAGGGCTGATACTTTTGTTACTAGTGTTCTGCTACAAGAGAGGCGAAATACCTGAAAGCAAAAGGGTATTTATTTTTACAGAGAAAAGGACTACACTATGCATAAATGAGAGCGTAAATGGATAAACATTTTTAATTAAAATATTTAATCCGCTGAAAAGTCAGATTTTTTCGACGTGAAAAATTATTTTCGATGATTTTTTGGCACTTAGCAAGAAAACAAGATACAAACGATAAAGTAAAAAGGCGCTGTTTACAGCCGATAGTGATGATGATGATGATGATGATGATGATGATGATGACGATATCCGTTATTTGGGAAGCTCAACTGCGCGGTTGTCAACACCCGAATTCCCAATCTTTTCACTGTCCAGTCATACCGCTTTCCCGAATGATGATGAAAGTATGAGGAAAACACGAACACACAGTCTGCGGGTGAAGACAATCCCCGATATGGCCGGGAATCGAACCCGGGACCCCGTGAATCAGTGGCAGCAGCACTGCTGTTTACAGTGTTTTAGGTATTGTTTGATGTGTATGCAAGTACTTTTTTCTGAGCAAATTAATGTGTATGTTTCGAAATTTTAGGACGACACTTTTCCTATTCTTTCAGTTCTCGGGAGTGTAGAGAACTTACCACACGACCTCTGACAAGGACAACCACTATGAGTTTTGGTTTGGACTCTAATGAACTATTATCGCCGCTTGTTCCTACATCTTGTTAGTATACCGGTGTTGTAATTGTTTCCCTCATAACCCCACTTTCACTCTTCCGATGCCAAACGGCTCAGCAGACAACTCTCACTAGTACGCAGTTTCGGCGCTGAAGTGTACACGAAAATGACCGTTCGGGACAGACGAGATTCAGTACAGGTAATGGAGCCCTTTTACACGATCGGCTTTCTGGTCTCAACTGACTGCTCGAAACACATGCGTGTACTGCAGCGCCCCTGATGTTTTATTAAGGTCTTGTCTGTTATATTAAGTCTTGTCTGTTTTGAGTGGTCATTTTCGTATACACGTCAGCGCGAAAACAGCCGTGTTGTGATAGAGAGGCTATGAGGGACTATCCTTTCCACGGAAAAATCGATATATAGTCACGAGATGTAGGAACAAGGAAAGCCGGTAGAGTTTATTAATGATCGGAGCAGAATTCTTAGTGGAAGTTATTCCCAAATGTCGTGTGATTAATTGTTCACTCTCCTGATGACTGAAAGAGCAGGAAAATTGTCATGCAAATATTTCAGAATAGATACATTTATTTGTTCGAGAAAGAATATACTTGAAAATACGTCAGAGTATATGTACAACGCGGTGAATAGTGTCTGTTTACTTTATCCCTTGCGTATTGTTTTCTTGAAGTGTCAAATAACAACGAAGATTATTTTTCGCAATTTTGACTTTTTTACTATTGAAATAATTTTCATTAAACGCGTTTATCTACCTATGTTCTTATTAGGAGTAGTGTAGGTGTTTCCTCTGTAAAACGTTAAAGCTTTTAGCTTTCAGGAATTTCGTCTCTCTTGTAGACTAGAAGAACAATTTTAGGAAAAAAATAACAGGACTTTTCAAACTTTTCAATATGTCACGGAAACAAAACAAACAAAATAATGAAATTTAAGAATACACGAAAGCACAAAATCCATTTTTGTAAAAGGAATGACCTAGACCAGAACAGGTTATAGCTTCCGATGTTAACAGACGTAGCCTTAGTCCTTGTCTCTGCACATGCTCAGTGTGCAGTATACACTTGGAAAATTTTGTACACCACTGACGTCATACATACACTCGCGACGTGGTTGGTTGCTGATTTGCACGCAGACACGAAAGGCGCACACACTTCGAGTAGTCAATCAGTTGTAGAGTTTTGGAACACTTATTATGTTCGAGTATAATGACTTTTCTTGAGACTAGAAATCTACTCTGTGGGAATCAGCATGCGATTAGAAAAAGACGATCGTGTGGAACCCAGCTCGTGCTATTCGTCCACGAGACTCAGAGGGCCGTAGACACGGGTTCCCAGGTAGATGCCGTGTTTTTGACTTCCGCAAGGCGTTTGATACAGTTCCCCACAGTCGTTTAATGAACGAAGTAAGAGCATATGGACTATCAGACCAATTGTGTGATTGGATTGAAGAGTTCCTAGATATCACAACGCAGCATGTCATTCTCAATGGAGAGAAATCTTCCGAACTAAGGGTGATTTCAGTTGCGCTGCAGGGGAGTGTCGTAGGACCGTTGCTATTCACAATATATATAAATGACCTTGTGGATAACATCGAAAGTTCACTTGAAAGGGTACAGTACCGACCGACATTGAAAATAGGTAAAACATACTTCATTGTTTTTGTCAGAACAACACACTTTTTGTAAAATAACTCAATTCCAATTAATACAGCGAAGCCGGATACCAGTGTGGGAAAGAATGACAATTTATTTGTTTAATTGATCACATGTGCACTCCCACAAAATAAATCCCTACATCCAGTTTGGTGAGATCTGTGAAATGAATGAATGTGTGATCGTCTGCTAACCGCAGATAGTGAATGTGAATATATGATCATCTTTGAGACGATCCTTTGGCCACCTTTGGTGGGACCAAAGAGATGAAATTTACCTGAGCTTTGAGCGCCTGAAATGTGGCTGACCAATACAGTAACAAGGTGCTCCCCCACTTCGGCAGAAGTGCGAGAGGACCTGAAGAACGACCATGTTTCGGCACTCTGCCGCTGGATCTTGTGCTGTTAAGACCTGTCTTAGGTGTGCTCCCTAAAGACAAAAGAGTGGAGACATGGTATGAATGTGGAATATTTAAGAGTAGTTTGAAATAATAATTTCTCTATTTCTGAAACTTTTGTGGGGAGAATTAAATGTCAGGCAGGTAATATTAATGGGATCGTAGTAATCTTCGGAAGTGACCAACGGTCACAATGAAACCGCGTGTAGCAATAAGTTGAAATACTTCCATGTGCTTAAGTTAAGCTGAATTACTAGCGTGTGTACTTTAAGTTGAAATATTTAAGAAATGGCGTGTGCAGGACTTGAAATTAGAGACGAGTACTTCCACGTGGTGAGTACTGTGTGAGTCTCAATCTGTGTGTGGGACAAAGGATAAAGAGAAGTACTCGTCCATGGTATCAGTTGAGGACTCGTGTGTGTGATGAATATGTTCTTAATATTACTTTCTGTGATACGTTTCCGTGTGACGCTTGATTCAAACTATAATACTCTGAGAGAGAAGCAAGGTGAGTCAGCCGTCTACCCAGCAACGCCACTTGGCTTGCATTGCACAGGAAGACGTGCATATATCTCCAGAGTTCATAGTAGGAAAGTAGAATTACGAAGTGGGGCAGTGTCGTGTGAAACTGGGATAAATACTAATTAAAGTGGGAAAGCTGAAAGTGATAATGTTGTGACTATTTATTGTGTTGTATTCCTTGTTGTAGTGTGGTATATGTCATGTAATTTGGGTATGTGTCGTTTGCATGGGAGAGTAGCAAAGTAGTTTCAGAGGTAGTGGGTTATGCGTGTTCCTTTTGTACCGCTCGGTCTGGAGGAAAGTTTCGTGGTGATGGTTGTGAGAGTTGAAGTGTGAAATATAATAAAAGATCCACCATCCTATCCAGAAAGTGGACTGTAGCGTTAAATAATTACGAGACCATAAGGTAGAGAATCACCAATGTAAAGCCATGCCCACTGGGCAGAATTTCTCAGGTGTCATTGTTGTAGGTTATAGAATTTGTGTGTTTAGGTTATAGAATTTATCGGAATAAATAAGATAGTGAAAAGAAAAAGATTGGTGGCCTTTTCCTTCGAATTGTATGTTGTCATAATATCCAGAATTTATAATGTGTGCGCGACTCATATTCAGTGCGATGGCCACGTGTTGATAAAAGCCGTTAAATAAAAAAAGAAAATGTGGTATTGCCAGTGCGTAGTGAACAGTCAGAGTTCTGTAAATTACTGATAGTCAGAAGTGCGTTTCCGTTGCATATTATTCATACAGGAAGATAATTTGTATATTAATTGTGAGTACGAGAGTTCATGTTACTCGATAAATAAGAATGAATCCACTCGCTTGGCAGACCACTCATCTTGCAGGCCTGACTGCTTGATGCCACAGTATGAGCAAGGCATGTGGGTGCCTCTCATAATTTCGACCCTGCCAGGATATTCTGCCAGGATATTCTGCCAGGATATTTTGCTGTTAGGGTTTGCTGTTAAGATTTTTTTATTTGATGGAAAATATTGTGATAGCGCTAAGAAGTAAAATTATTTTGTTTGCAATTTCATCTGGATTGGTAAGGATCTTTTATTTTTTTATGTAATTAATTGCTATAAAGTCCAAGGCTGGAAGATCGTTGCATAATTTTTTTTGCGTAATGTTCGTAGTAACTAGGTCGCAGTCGAAAAGTGTAGTCACCATGGAGAATAGTGATTCTGGGGTGAACGTAGCAGTGCAGCAGGAAGTAGGTGTCGACCTTGGGTTAATGAGCGAGAACGGCAAACACTCGCAAGGGGCTGAATTGTTCAGCGGACCGCGGCTAGGTGATCCTTTATGCGGCGGGCTTTGTCCACAAATGGGGGCTTTTCCCGACGACGCGGGCGAGCCGAGACTAGGTCAGGTATGCAGTGAAAGTGAAGCTACCCTTAACGAAGCTACCGTTTCTCAGGCGAGTGCACCGAAAGTAGCAAATGACAATGTGCTACTGCAGTTTTTACAGAGGATGGATAGAGATAAAAGGGAGAGAGATAGGGAGATTTAGGAAACATTGGAAGCGATGGATAAAGATAACAAGGAAATATGGGAAGCGATGGATAAAGATAGTAAGGAATGTGTGGAGGCATTGGATAAGGGAAATAAAGAGGCAATGAGGAAGCTACACTCAGTTATCGATGAGCGTCTGCCCACAGTTAATAATTGGTTAGATGAGGGGGAGAAGAATCTGGGTGCGTTGAAGCAAGTATATGACGCCGTGAAAGAGAAAGCCAATAATTTGGAGGTACGAATAATTGCAATAGAGAGTGATATTACAGAACGTAGGGACGTGTTGCCAGATGAGCGAATCAAAGAGGTAGTGGAGGACTTACTTGCAAATAAACAACGGGCATTAGACAGTGTGGAAGCTCAAGTCACCCGGCAAGAAGTGGCGCTAAATAAACACAGGGATGAAGTTGCGGAGGTAGTGATCAGAAAGAATAAGATTAGTGCAGAAGTAGAAAAGATCAGTATGAGAGGCGAGACAGGCTCTGACAGTACGCAGCGAGAGGTTTATGCCGACCAGGAGATACAATCACCATTACAGTTTAAAGAGGCACAATTAGAAATAAATAGGAAACATAGGGAAGAACTAGCACAGTTGCAAATAATGTGCAGTGGCGAAGGTGACACACCACCAGGTAGATTGCAGACAGAGGGTGAGATAAATTCAAAAAAGGAAAATAGGCAGAAAGAGGCAGACGAATTCAGAGAGTCAGAAGAACTGTTGTGTCGGATAAAGCAGGTGGCAAACCCAACTGGGTATAGTCCAAAGCTGTCTCAATTTCAAGATTCATTACCTTCATCGTGGGGACTGCTCCTCAAAATGAAGATTGAGTGTAACCATTTGAGGGACGAGGCTAAAGCGAAAATGCAGGAAGTTATTAAAGACTGTAGTAGCTATTTAAATGAATTCTGGTCGAAAAGTAAGCAGGACCAGGTTACGCAAAGCATATTGATGATGTCAAATTGTAACGAAGGTGGTATAAGAGATCCAGTGGCGTGCTATCAGGAAATGCTGAGACGAAATTTGTATTTGGATGTGCTATACGAAACTGGGGAGCTCATTAGGATCTGTATAACGAAGTTGCCAGTGAGATTGCGCAGAGATATAGTGATAGCAGGCAGGGGCTTAGACGATTCCGCGTCATTTCAGCACTTGTTATAGGAACTGGGTAATGAGAGCAATATCGTGAACGGAAACACGACTCATAGGTCAGATAGTGTCGAGGATAGGAACGGCAGAAACTATCAGAATGACAGGAGAGCACGGAATCCTGACATTTCATTCTTGTCATAATGGATTGAAGGATAGGAGAAACTAATCCAACATATCAGCCCTTAACATCTTGCGTTAAAACACATGCCGCTAGCACTGAAAATTGTGTATGTAGCAGACATACTCTACTGATATGTAGGAATGCAAATACCATACTTCTGATCAGAGAATAAAACACCAGTAATGGCATCTGTTAGGCTGGTCTCTCACAGCAAAATTTGCAAATTTTTTATTTCGTACACTAAAGACAAAGGACTGTTTCCTCAAAACAAACCAGTTGCTAAAAAAATGTTATGTAATAGTGCCAATGAGTCCAGTTTAATTAGTGCGATTTGGCTATTGCAGGTACTTAACACATAATGTAAAAAGTCAACATTGTGATCGAAGTTTTTAAATTAGATGCCATCTGATCTATAGTATGTCACAGTCGTGGTGACAGTTATAACGAAGTGCTGTGTATGGTTGTTCGGAATCTGGTGTTAGTGAAAGAGGCCACTGGCACCAAAGTTTCTAACACTTGGGCTGTCCCATTTCTCCCAGCTTGTATATTCTCTGCACACATTTAATTTTCATGTAAGCACAGATTCCTAACTAGCAAATTCTTTGCTGTGTGTAGTGGACCATTCAGAGTGAGGCGGATTGTCCATGAAAATGGTGTACCGATTGAGACAATCAAGGGAAAACAGTCGTGTGGGCTTCATCACATTTCTAGCATCAAATTATGGAAAAGGTAAGGGTAGATCGAAAGTAGGCAAGTTATGGTAGATAGTCAGTGTATTTATTTGTGGTGTGTAACGTTGTGCAGGGTCAAATCGAACATAACAATTTTCAGGTGGGATGTCAGGAAGTATGACGGAATAGACTGGTCGAATGAGTCATGAACAGGAGTCGACAGAGTGGTGTATGTACGTATTTTTTGTCATATGAATAAGGATCAAGCAGAAACGACGTGATGATTAATGAGTGGATAAAGATGGTAGATAGAGAAGCGACGTGATAAATAGTAGTGGATGAAGGTGATATTTAAGGAGAGAAGCGACGTGAAGCAGTGTGATTAATAAAGAGAGATTCGACGTGATGAAACAGTGGTAAATAAAGGTGAGTAGAACTAATAACGTGGAGATGTCTTAGAGGTATGTTACAGAGAGGCCTGTGTATGCTGCAATCGAGATTGATGCGAATGGCGAAGGAAGACCAGGAAATGATGGAGTAATCGACGGACGGAGAGCCGAAATACGAATGAAGAGATGAGGACAACTGCACAACGTGAGGGGACATAAAGGGAGTATGAGATCCAGATGGTGAACGATGCGGAATACTGACGTAAGATGTAATATAAGTGTAAATCTAATTCTTACCATAACATTTGCAATATGAAAAAAATAACTTTTGTTGCTGTTGTTGAAGCCTGGTACCAGTATAACTAATCAAAACGGTACCAAGAATGTGTACAGTTATTTTGCAGGATGAATAATTTGTGTATTTTTTGTTGTTAGATGAAATGTCGCAATTCTAAGTTGATATTTAGCAGGATGAATAATCGGTAAAGTGAATGCAGAGGTAAGCCGATGGAGAGAGGTGCCAGAGTGAATGGACGAATTCGGAGAGTGGAATGCTATCCCCGAAACAGCTTCATGTGTTATGTGGTTGAGTATAAGGGAGCAAAGGTATGGCATGTTGTCGTGAGTGTAGTGGTGTTAAGGTTAGCTGACTTCTAGACCTATTCTGTTAGTGTATTAATGGATTGAATGAAAGGAAAATGTGATGTCTGGTGAGTGAGAGTCGTAGAGTTGTGTGATCAATGCGCACACTCCTGTAAAGGGTATGCTACCGATCCATAACTAAAACATTATTGTGCTCTATTGTTTGATTTGGATGAACCTCGATGGCAGGTCAGGATCTGACATCATATGGATGGTACATACATGTCCTAGAAATGTTGTTATATATAATAAAAAGGTAAAATATATAAAGAGATACTAATTTCAGTCTGTCACAAGCACAAAGGTGCATTGTATGTTGTAGATTTAGAGTCATCAGTTTCTAAAATGTTTATTGTGTTAGGATGTTAAAGTAGTTTACTACTTAATAACATGTGGTAGGTAATTCTGAGCTGTGTAGATTATTTCTTATTTTTTTGTTAGAACACTTTCAAGGGGTATTAATTTCAGTCTGTCACAAGCACAAAGGTTCACTGTATATTATAGTTTTAGAATCAATAGTTTCTAATATTTTCACTGTGATAGGATGTTAGAGTAGTCTACTATTTGATATTGTAATTATGAGCTGTATAGATTGTTTCTTATTCCTTTTGTTTTTTTTTACACTTTCATGTTTTGTATGAGGGACGACAGGTACAATCAATAGCACAAGTGTGGGCTGTATATAGAAAAGGCATAAATGTTGATGTATGTGTAGAAAACTAGGGTGTATGATTTTATGTTTTTTAGAACAAAGATTCTTTTATTACCAATGTACCTAATAGATGATTCATGTAATCAATGAGTATTTAAATACTGTAAGAATATCCTTTTGTCTGTAATGTTGCGAGATGCACAGAAGGGTCTGACTGATTGGGTGTCGTAGCGCTGAGGTGCTACGCAGAATGCGCCCATATCGCTAGCGGGGCCAAGCTGACGTCACCATGGGAGAGGCGACAGAGCCGCGGCACTCCCCACTCCACTTCCTGTTGGGGTACACTCCACGCGCCCGCTACAGCAGGTCAACGGCCTGGGGCGACAAGCACATACCACTGGCCATTCATAAGTTCCGCCACCCGTACGACTGGGGAAAGTATCCCGCGGAGGCAACAGCGGGTGGTTTCTTCTGCTCAACGGCTCACACGGCGGCGCCACGGCAGAATGAACGACGCGCGGCATAGTCCGGCGGGCATTTTTTACCAGCAACTATTAACTAGTACTGGACTGTGGAGCCGTGAAGCAAGATGACTGCTCGTATGTGTCCATAAGGTGGGAAGTGAAGGACTGGTGTTCACACGTTGTGAGTGGTGGAAAACATTTTGTCTTTAGCAGACAGGACGATTGTTTTGTTTTATCTTGACCACTGAACGGTGGGATCCATAAACTTTTGGCAGTGACTTGTTAAGTGTGCTTTTTGAATTGCATGTGGGACGCTTGGTATCCTTAAAGAGGACAGTTGTCGTTTGGTTACTAATTATTGTATGAACGCAAGAGACTAGAGTGGGACATTAACATTTGCATTTGTAGTAGGAGACATATCTTTAATTGGTGCGGGAATAAGTGCTGTTTGTTGGAACTTACGACTTTTAATTACACCATGAACTGAAAGGACAGAACTGTGGGTAATAGTAGTTGTAGGGCCTTTTCTGGACGACCAGATTCATGTGGATGGTACTCTGAGAGTGACTATGACATTTGTGTTTAATGTGAGATACAGTTTACTGTTCAGTGTGTGTTCAAAATGCCGATTTGAGTGACCTAAAGACTTTTGTCCGGGTAACCATGGGAGAGCTTGTGTTTCTAGGGAACCTGCCAGCAACTTTTTTGACCCCAAGAAAATCACAGAATGAAATGATTCCGTGTGATTCGCAAGATAGGGAATAATGTATTTGTACTTGTAATTGTGTAAAATTTTTTTATATGTTTCATTCCTGAAGGGACAGCAAGTGTAATTGTATTTCATTAACAGTTGTGTTTAGAATAGTTAGTGGTTTTTTTTGTTTGTTCTGGGTTACCAGTTGACGTAGCATGTTTATTAGAATATTTGGTACAATGATGCTTTAATTATTAGCCAGTGACGTAATACTAACGTAGCGGCTCTTGTTGCATTGGTCAGTAAGGTTGTCACAGAGGACAAGAGTTTGCATTGCACAACAAATATCGGAATTAACTGATGCATTTTGATGTCGTGGGCAGTAATGATCTTGTTGGTGTGTTGACTGAAGCCAATTATTTGCATTATCACAGTGGTGATATTTCACATTAAAGTGTAACGAAGGCTAGTCGAAATAAAAGTTCTTGTCGTCTAAATATGTAACAACAGAGAAATGAGCAGTAGAGTAAGATACGAGAGCTACTGGTGGATTCAAGCACTTATTGCGAACTATTTACTGCGTGTAATGATCAAAGTTGATGGACTGACTAGCTCAGCAGCAGGTATTTGTACTGGTGGACAAGGCTAAAGTTAAACTCACAGTCGAGTAGTGGTGGCAATTGCTTAAGTGATGATAGTTAATGAGGTATGACATGATGTCTTAGACTGACTATATTACGTAACCAGTATGTAACTTTTGGTATATTTCGTTGTTTTTTTTCTCAGTTTAATTTCTCTGTAGGTTTGATGTACATTTTAGAGCAATGGTATGGAGCCTGATATTCTACATGTCACTAGTGTACACAATTTTTGTTCTTTTGTTGGTTTTGTTTTGTATTTAGACATTGCCGTGTAAAGATTATTACAACACAATTTATGAATGTCAGATTACTTGTTCTGTGTTTGGACGGTGAGCTATTTAAAATTTCATGAGTACAATTAGTATTTATTTATTTGTCATAGAATTAGTGAAGTTTGGATTACTCATAAAAATAACGAAGATCCCAGTAACTAAGAAAATGTTTATCTCAACATTATTTTTTATTTGTATGATGTAATGTTTTATTTGTCATGTGGATTGTTGTAAATTTGTATGTGTACGTTACTCCAGATTGTGGAGAGTACAATAATGCAACAACTGCATCAATAATTTGGTAAAGTAACAGCAATTGGTTGTCTATTTGAGGTCACCAGGGGCTAAGGTCTCCTCCTGGTTATTTTGATGACTTGCTACGTTTGTTCTAATACAGCTTTCTTAAAAAATTGTTCGGAACTACCCTCGCATTGCAAGGATAGTACCGCGCCATTTTTTTCTGCATGGGTAGCCGGTGGTGAAAGGGTACAGTACCGCCCGACATTGAAAACAGCTACAACATACTTCATTATTTTTGCCAGAACAACACATTTTTTTGTAAAATAACTCAATTTCAATTAATACAGCGAAGCTGGATACCAGTGTGGGAAAGAATGACAATTTATTTATTTAATTGATCACATGTGCACTCCCACAAAATAAATCCCTAAATCCAGTTTGGTGAGATCTGTGAAATGAATGAATGTATGGTCATCTGCTAACCGCAGATAGTGAATGTGAATATATGATCATCTTTGAGACGATCCTTTGGCCACCTTTGGTGGGACCAAAGAGATCAAATTTACCTGAGCTTTGAGCGCCTGAAATGTGGCTGACCAATACAGTAGCAAGGTGCTCCCCCACTTCGGCAGAGGTGCGAGAGGACCTGAAGAACGACCAGGTTTCGGCACTCTGCCACTGGATCTTGTGCTGTTAAGACCTGTCTTAGGTGTGATCCATAAAGACAAAAGAGTGGAGACATGGTATGCATGTGGAATATTTAAGAGTAGTTTCAAATAATAATTTCTCTATTTCAGAAACTTTCGTGGGGAGAATTAAATGTCAGGCAGGTAATATTAATGGGATCGTAGTAATCTTCGGAAGTGACCAACGGTCACAATGAAACCACATGTAGCAGTAAGTTGAAATACTTCCATGTGCTTAAGTTAAGCTGAATTACTAGCGTGTGTACTATAAGTTGAAATATTTAAGAAATGGCGTGTGCAGGACTTGAAATTAGAGACAAGTACATCCACGTGGTGAGTACTGTGTGAGTTTCAATCTGTGTATGAGAAAAAAGGATAAAGAGAAGTACTCGTCGATTGTATCAGTTGAGGACTCGCGTGTGTGATGAATATGTTCTTAATATTACTTTGCGTGTTATGTTCCCGTGTGACGCTTGATTCAAACTATAATACTCTAAGAGAGAAGCAAGGTGAGTCAGCCGTCTATCCAGCAACGCCACTTGGCTTGCATTGCACAGGAAGACGTGCATATATCTCCAGAGTTCATAGTAGGAAAGAAGAATTACAAAGTGGGGCAGTGTCGTGTGAAACTGGGATAAATACTAATTAAAGTGGGAAAGCTGAAAGTGATAATGTTGTGACTATTTATTGTGTTGTATTCCTTGTTGTAGTGTGGTATATGTCATGTAATTTGGGTATGTGTCGTTTGCATGGGAGAGTAGCAAAGTAATTTCAGAGGTAGTGGGTTATGCGTGTTCCTTTTGTACCGCTCGGTCTGGAGGAAAGTTTCGTGGTGATGGTTGTGAGAGTTGAAGTGTGAAATATAATAAAAGATCCACCATCCTATCCAGAAAGTGGACTGTAGCGTTAAATAATTACGAGACCATAAGGTAGAGAATCACCAATGTAAAGCCATGCCCACTGGGCGGAATTTCTCAGGTGTCATTGTTGTAGGTTATAGAATTTGTGTGTTTAGGTTATAGAATTTATCGGAATAAATAAGATAGTGAAAAGAAAAAGATTGGTGGCCTTTTCCTTCGAATTGTATGTTGTCATAATATCCAGAATTTATAATGTGTGCGCCACTCATATTCAGTGCGATGGCCACGTGTTGATAAAATCCGTTAAATAAAAAAAAAAAAAAAAAAGAAAATGTGGTATTGTCAGTGCGTAGTGAACAGTCACAGTTCTGTAAATTACTGATAGTCAGATGTGCGTTCCGTTGCGTATTATTCATATGGGAGGATAATTGGTAACTTAATTATGAGTACGAGAGTTCATGTTACTCGATAAATAAGAATGAATCCACTCGCTTGGCAGACCACTCATCTTTCAGGCCAGACTGCTTGATGCCACAGTATGAGCAAGGCATGTGGGTGCCTCTCATAATTTTAAAGAGATGTACTCGTCCATGGTATCAGTTGAGGACTCGTGTGTGTGATGAATATGTTCTTAATATTACTTTGCGTGATATGTTTCCGTGTGACGCTTGAGTCAAACCATAATACTCTGAGAGAGAAACAAGATGAGTCAGCCGTCTATCCAGCAACGCCACTTGGCTTGCATTGCACAGGAAGACGTGCATATATCTCCAGAGTTCATAGTAGGAAAGTAGAATTACGAAGTGGGGCAGTGTCGTGTGAAACTGGGATATATATTAATTGAAGTGGGAAAGCTGAAAGTGATAATGTTGTGACTATTCCCTGTGTTGTATTTCACGTTGTAGTGTGGTGTATGTCGTGTAATTTAAGTATGTGTGGTTTGCAAGGGAGAGTAGCAAGGTAGTTTCAGAGGTAGTGGGTTATGCGTGTTCCTTTTGTACCGCTCGGTCTGGAGGAAAGTTTCGTGATGATGGTTGTGAGAGTCGAAGTGTGAGATATAATAAAAGATCCACCATCCTATCCAGAAAGTGGACTGTAGCGTTAAATAATTACGAGACCATTAGGTAGAGAATCACCTATGTAAAGCCATTCCCACTGGGCGGAATTTCTCATGTGTTATTGTTGTAGGTTATAGAATTTGTGTGTTTAGGTTATAGAATTTATCAGAATAAATAAGATAGTGGAAAGAAAAAGATTGGTGGCCTTTTCCTTCGAATTGTGTTTTGTCATGATATCCAGAATTTATAATGTGTGCGCCACTCATATTCAGTGCGATGGCCACGTGTTGATAAAAGCCGTTAAATAAAAAAAGAAAATGTGGTATTGCCAGTGCGTAGTGAACAGTCAGAGTTCGGTAAATTACTGATAGTCAGATGTGCGTTTCCGTTGCATATTATTCATACAGGAGGATAATTTGTATATTAATTGTTAGTACGAGAGTTCATGTTACTCGATAAATAAGAATGAATCCACTTGCTTGGCAGACCACTCATCTTGCAGGCCTGACTGCTTGATGCCACAGTATGAGCAAGGCATGTGGGTGCCTCTCACACTGACGAAGAGTTCCTAGATAACAGAACACATCATGTTCATTCTCAATGGAGAGAAATCTTCCGAACTAAGAGTGATTTCAGTTGTGCTGCAGGGGAGTGTCATAGAACCGTTGCTATTCATAATATATATAAATGGCCTTGTGGATAACATCGAAAGTTCACTGAGGCTTTTTCTGGATGATGCTGTTGTATATCGAGAGGTTGTAACAATGGAAAATTGTACTGAAATACAGTAGGATCTGCAACGAATTGACGCATGATGCAGATAATGGCTATTGAATCTCAATGTAGACAAGTGAAATGTGCTGCGAATACATAGAAAGAAAGATCCTTTATCGTTTAGCTACAATATAGCAGGTCAGCAACTGGAAGCAGTTAGTTCCATAAATTATCTGGGAGTAGGCATTAGGAGTGATTTAAAATGGAATGATCATATAATGTTGATCGTCGGTAAAGCAAATGCCAGACAGATTCATTGGAAGAATCCTAAGGAAATGCAATCCGAAAACAAAGGAAGTAGGTTACAGTACACTTGTTCACGCAATGGTTGAATATTGCTCACCAGTGTGGGATCTGTACCAGATAGGGTTGATAGAAGAGATAGAGAAGATCCAGCGGTGAGCAGCACGCTTCGTTACAGGATCATTTAGTAATGGCGAAAGCGTTACGGAGATGATAGATAAACTCCAGTGTAAGACTCTGCAAGAGAGCCGCTCAGTAGCTCGGTACGGGCTTTTATTGAAGTTCCAGGAACATACCTTCACGGAGGAGTCAGGCAGTATATTGCTCCCTCCTACGTGTATCTCGCGAAGAGTCCATGAGGATAAAATCAGAGAGATTAGAGCCCACACAGAGGCATACCGACAATCTTTTTTTCCAGGAAGAATACGAGACTGGAATAGAAGTGAGAACTGATAGTCAAGGTACCCTCCGCCACATACTGTCAGGTGGCTTGCCGAGTATAGAAGTAGATGTAGATGTAGTCGTTTTTGATCAATCGCTCGTGTAAAACGGGCATAAAACGCCATGAGCTCACGTGTCTCGTGTAGTCAGATGAGACAAAAGAAAGTCGATCGAATAAAAAGAGGTTCAGTGAGGGGGAAAGTTCTCTGGGAGATAGGGCGCTAATGTCACAGGGCGCAGTTATCAGATATCCGTGCAGCAATGTCTGACGAAAATGTCTTGATTATTGTTTTCCATTTTGACAGCACCGTCGATGACCGCGAGTGCCTTGCTTCCGCAGCGCTCAGGAAGGCCATTGACGTCCAAATGCGGGTGACTGTGTACGCACTGGGCACTCCGGTGGCGGCAGCATTGTCGGCCATTTGTAAGCGCTCCGGATGGCCCCTGGCCGCTGGCCACGGAGGGTCGGCCGGGCAGAGAGCGGAGGGGTCCCCAGGCGGCCATGGGGACGCGTTATGTGCGCCGATAACCGCGGCCTTTCAGCCTCCGCACTGCGACACTCGATAAAACGCTCTATGGCCGGAATAAATTCCCAGCAGCGGCACTGGCCGCCTTCCGACACACTGCTCTCCCGGGGAGGATACGTCCACCGGCCCGGCAACGGTCGCCAGTGTCATCGGTAGCTATATCCGAGTGGTTTACGATAAACGTCAGCCTTAAGACAGCTCCACAGCACAGTGTAAGTAGGGTGTTTAGTTTTTTATGTTGATAACGCCTGGTAGCGCTCTGTATGAAAATCACTGACGGTGCCGTGTGCAGCCTGTGGCTGGTTTGCATTGTTGGAATATTTGGTGTTGTAGTGGTGGGCAGTTGGATATGAACAGCGTGTAGCGTTGCGCAATTGGAGGTGAGCCGCCAGCAGTGGTGGATGTGGGGAGAGAGATGGCAGAATTTTGAGGGTGGTCGATCTCGATGTGTGTCCGTCAGAACACCGAAATTTGTAAGACTGGATGTCATGAACTGCTATATATAGTATGCCTTTCGAACACTATTAAGGTAAATACAATGTTTATTCTCCATCAAAATCTTTCATTTGCTAACTATGCCTATCAGTAGTTAGTGCATTCAGTAGTTAGAATCTTTTATTTAGCTGGCAGTATTGCAGTAGTTCAAGTAACGAAGATTTTTGTGAGGTACGTGATTCATGAAAGGTATAGGTTATTGTCAGTCAGAGCCATTCTATTGAGGGATTATTAATAGTCAGATTGCGTTCTGCTAGAAATATTGTGTGTCAGTTTAGTGTTGATCAGAATAAGTAAAGAGAGAAATATCTGAGTACGTTCAGTTCTGCTCAGCTGTTTGAAAATCAAATGACGTAAGAGGTTTACCACCACAGTAATCCATAAATTTTTCTAAGAGGATATTTCATAACAGGCTACTGACTGTTCCCCAGAATCATTTCGTCCTTCTGCAGAAGAAAATCCGAAAATTTTAACCTTTTTTTTTAATTTTTAAAAGAGAAAATTCTATTCCACTATAGGTGTTTTATTTTCTTCGGTAATTCAACGGTAGCCACAAGGAAATGTCCAGACCATTGAGACCTCTCTCCGTCCATTTACAGGTACCGGACATCACACAATAACAGAGGTATCAGGATGTCAAACTCTTCGAAGTTAGAAAGGCAGCACCAATGTGTAACACCCCAAGAAACCTGAAAACTCAAATAAGAATGTCATGATAATTTAAAGTAGGAAACAGTGCTATCCTGACAGGTATGACAACTTTGACAGTAATATAACACCTTAAAGTTTGGATGAACACCAATTTCAATGATTACTGAGTATGTCATCTACAGCTACAACTACATCCATACTCCGCAAGCCACCTGACGGTGTGTGGCGGAGGGTACGCTGAGTACGTCTATCGGTTCTTCCTTCTATTCCAGTCTCGTACTGTTCGTGGAAAGAAAGATTGACGGTATGCCTCTGTGTGGGCTCCAATCTCTCTGATTTTATCCTCATGGTCTCTTCGTGACATATACGTAGGAGGGAGCAATATACTGCTTCTTTCATCGGTGAAGGTATTTTCTCGAAACCTCAACAAAAGACCGTACCGAGCTATTGAGCGTCTCTCCTGCAGAGTCTTCCATTGGAGTTTATCTATCATCTCCGTAACGCTTTCGCCATTACTAAATGATCCTGTAACGAAGCGCGCTGCTCTCCGTTGGATCTTCTCTATCTGTTCTATTATCCCTATCTGGTACGGATCCCACACTGGTGAGCAATATTCAAGCAATTTTCGGATTGCATTTCCTTAGGATTCTTCCAATGAATCTCAGTCTGTCATCTGCTTTACCGACGATCAACTTTATATGAACATTCCATTTTAAATCATTCCTAATGCCCACTCCCAGACAATTTATGGAATTAACTGCTTCCAGTTGCTGACCTGCTATGTTATAGCTAAACGATAAAGGATCTTTCTTTCTATGTATTCGCAGCATATTACACTTGTCTACATTGAGATTCAATTGCCATTCCCTGCACCATGGGTCAATTCGTTACAGATCCTCCTGCATTTCAGTACAATTTTCCATTGTTACAACCTCTCAATATACTACAGCATCATCCGGTAAAAGCCTGAGTGAAATTGCCACGTTATCCACAAGGTCATTTATATATATTGCGAATAGCAACGGTCCTACGACACTCCCCTGCGGAACACATGAAATCACTCTTACTTCGGAAGACTTCTCTACATTGAGAATGACATGCTGCGTTCTGTTATCTAGGAAATCTTCAATAAAACACATAGTTGGTTTGGTAGTCCATATGCTCTTACTTTGTTCATTAAACGACTGTGGGGAACTGTATCGAACCCCTTGCGGAAGTCAAGAAACACGGCATCTACCTCGGAACTCGTGTCTATGGCCCTCTGAGTCTCGTGGACGAATAGCAGGAGCTGGGTTTCACACGATCGTCTTTTTCGAAACCCATGCTGATTCCTACAGAGTAGAATTCTAGTCTCCAGAAAAGTCATTATACTCGAACATAATACGTGTTCCAAAATTCTATAACTGATCGACGTTAGAGATATAGGTCTATAGTTCTGCACATCTGTTCGACGTCCCTTCTTGACCTGTGCCCTTTTCCATGATATGAAGGTAGAAAGAAAGAAAGGTTATTTTTAATTAGCTATCAAACATCTCAGTAATAACTGTAAATCAGTATGACAAAAGTTAAGTCCAAAGTAATATGTCGGTCAGAGATAACATTTGTTGTGAAAGACAGTTGTAAACGCGGCGAAAAGGAAATTCAATGCGTCTACAATGCTCGACCATGGAAATGTTAGTCGCTTGCTAGCTCGCTTGCTATCAAGTCGAGAGAG
Source organism: Schistocerca serialis cubense (assembly GCF_023864345.2). Lineage (NCBI taxonomy): Eukaryota > Metazoa > Arthropoda > Insecta > Orthoptera > Acrididae > Schistocerca > Schistocerca serialis. Next base: position 426,779,314 of record NC_064645.1, read on the forward strand.
GACACCGTTTCTTATAGTACCACAAACGGAAACCTACGAGATTGTTTCTTTTCAAAAAAGTACTATTGCGTGATAGAGATGCGTGGATTTTGTTCTCAGTTATTCTGACTTGAGAACTTGAACTGAAGTGATATTCTGATAGTGTACGACGAGTTAATGAACTTTAATTATTACTGGACTCGCATTCGGGAGGACGACGGTTCAATCCCGCGTCCGGCCATCCTGATTTAGGTTTTCCGTGATTTCCCTAAATTGCTCCAGGCAAATGCTGGGATGGTTCCTTTCAAAGGGCACGGCCGACTTCCTTCCCTAATCCGATACGACCTATGACCTCGCTGTCTGGTCGCTTCCCCCCAAAACAACCAACCAACCAACTTTAATTATTGGAGATATTATTGTTGGACTCAACTTTCATCAAAGTGAACAGTTACAACGAAGAATGGGCATAGTATCGAATACTGCAATACCTGATTAGCCTGGAGTAGGAAACATTAATACGAACACACGAAGATAATACAAATACGCCGATTGTAACAGTTGTCGTAATTGTCACGATCACCGAACTGAAAAGAAACGTAATTGATCTGATCCATCGGTGTGCGTGTGGTGTGATGATTATAAACTAATTGCTATGATGGAACAATAAAACTGTTCGTCAGTAATGGAAATCTCATGTGTTGGCTCCATCATTAATTGAATTGTGCGATAGTTGATAATCAAAATTAATTAACTGTGAACATTCTAATTGAAAGAGTGACTTGATGAACATTGAGCACTGAAAGGGGTGTTTTGTCGAAATAATATGACGAAGCACGAAAGCAAGATAGCATTATAGATTATCTCTGGATTTGCGTCATGCCGTAGTGAACTATTCTGCCTAGCAACGTAATAACAACTACTGATACTGAACCGCAGATGAATTTTTCATCGCTTCAGTGGTGTGAAACGAGGCCGGTGATGAATGATTCACTCAATACTGCAATAAATAACTAACCGGGCTTAGCAAATCATCATAAAACCATAGCAGACAGACTGTGGTCGAGCGGTTCTAGGCGCTTCAGTCCGGAACCACGCGGCTACTACGGTCGCAGGTTCGAATCCTGCGTCGGGCATGGATGTGTGTGATGTCCTTAGGTTAGGTAGGTTTAAGTAGTTCTAAGTCTAGGGTACTGATGCCCTCAGAAGTTAAGTCCCATAGTGCTCAGAGCCATTTGAACCATTTGATCCCAGCACTCTTATTATTCCCTCGTGGCTCTTGTACATATTGTGCATTATGCGTCATTGCCTATAGGCTGCCCCTATTTTTCTCAGAATATCGAACATCATGTACCATTTTACATTGTCGAACGCCTTTTCCAGGTCGACAAATCCCATGAACCTGTCTTGCTTCTTTTTCCCGCGCCCGGGTTCCCGGATTCGATTCCCGGTGGGGTCAGGGATTTTCTCTGCCTAGTGATGACAGGGTGTTGTGTGATGTTCTTAGGTTAGTTAGGTTTAAGTAGTTCTAAGTTCTAGGGGACTGATGACCTCAGTGTGCTCAGAGCCATTTGAACCATTTGCTTCTATTATCAACCCCAACGGCAGACTTGCCTCTCTGGTGCTTTTACCTTTCCTGAAGCCAAACTGATCGTCATCTAACACATCCTCAATTTTCTGTTGCATTCGTGTCTGAAACTTGGACACATCAGCTGTTAAGCTGATTGTGCGGTAATTCCCGAAGGTGTCAGCTCTCGCAGTCTTCGGAATTATGTGGATGATATTTTTCCGAAAGTCGCATGGTATGTCGACAGACTCATACATTCTAAATACCAGCATGGTCTTTTTGCTGTCACTTATGCAATGACTTTAGAAATTCCGATGGAATGTTATCTACCCCTTCTGCATTATTTTATCTTAAGTCCTCCAAAGCTCTTTTAAATTCTAATTCTAATACTGTATCCTCCGTCTCTTCTAAATCGACTCCTGTTTCTTCTTCTATAACATCAGACTAATCTGTCCCCTCATAGAGGCCTCCAATGTACTCTTTCCACTTTTCCTTTCTCTCCTCTGCATTTAACGGTGGAATTCCCGTACAGGGCGTAAACCACAGCTCTTTAGAGGACACCACAGTAGCTTAAGAGAAGTCAAGAGGAACAATTTGATACAGGGTACTTGTGGTCTGTCAATGCGAAAACAACCTCAAACAGGTCAACAAAGGCCACGCAAGTTACAGCGCATGGGCGCTGCCTGAAATATTCTGTGTCCTCTCGATCTCTTTTATCACACCGGCTTTAGTTAACATCAGTAAGTTCACCTATCCTATTATGGCAACGAAAGTGAAAGACTTTTGCACAACTTTTACTGAAACTAATGACATTGCCAGTCCGATCCAAACGTAAACCTTAAAACCACAGTTGTCTCGTAGCAAGAAGACCAGAGAAGCAAAACGATGTAATAGTTAATGTTACGCCTCTAAAATTCGCAAATTTGTGAGCTACAGTCTATGCAAACGTCAACTTTACAATTTGTAAGGCACGACAAAGGAGACGGCGAAAGAGGGCGAGTGTTTGTTGTGGCCACTAGTCCGAAGAGTGGTCTGTTGTAGTTCTTAATGTTACTCTGTTCTGCGCAAGCATAGTCACCTCTGAATAACCACTGAAACCTACATCCTTCTGAATATGCTTACTGCATTCATCTCTTGGCATACGTTTACGTTTCTTAGCCCCCACACTTCCCACCCATACGAAATTGATGGTCCCTTGATGTCTCAAAATGAGTGGTATCGACCGATCGCTTCTTTTATGCGAGTTGTGCCACAAATTAATTTCCCCCCCCCCCCTCCATTCTGTTCAGTACCTCCTCATTAGTTACGCGATCTACCCATCTAATCGTTACATTCTTCTGCAGCACCACGTCTCAAAAGCTTCTATTCTCTTCGTGACCAAACTGTTTATCGTCCATGTTTCACTTTTATACATGGCTACACTCCATGCAAATATTTTCAGAAAAGATTTCCTAACACTTAAATCAATATGTAGTGTTAACAAATTCCTTTTCTTCAGAAACCCATTTGTTGCCGTTGCCAGTTCACATTTTATATCCACTCTGCTGCCCAAATAGCAAAACTCATCTACTACTTAAGTGTCTCGTTTCCTAACCTACTTCCCTCAGCATAATCTGATTTAATTCGAATACATTTAATTATCTTTGTTTTGCTTTTGTTGATGTTCATCTTATATCGTCTTTTGAAGACACTGCCCATTTCGTTCAACTGCTCCTTTAAGTCCATTGCTGTCTGCAACAGAATCACGTCACCGGAATACTTCAAAGTTCCTATTAGCATATTAAAAACTTCATGCGGTGCGCATGGGCTGTAGTTTAGTTGGCTTTTAAAGGTCAATTTAATGTTTTTTTTGGCTTGATAGACCAAAAGTCTCTTATGTCAAACTGTTGGTCTCGACTTTTCCTCCTCCACTGTGGTACGTTATAAACAATTATCGCTTACACCCTATATAAACAAAAGGCTTGCTGAGATTAAGGTTGAAAAGTAACTTTGTCTTTACTGAATACATCTGGTGAATTAGGAGACGCAATTTTAGCCACAGAAACATTCGTTGGACCGCGGCCTACAGCTCATAAAACAGGAATCACCAATATTCAAATACTATCCGTAGAAGTCTGCACTGAACGGGGGGACTTCAACAGAAACAAGCGTAACTTCATATGTTCCCCAGGGCAGCGTAATAGGTACTCTGCTTTTTACGATTTACATAAACGATCTGGTTGATGGTATTGACAGCGGCCTGAGACTGTTTGACGATGATGCTGTAGTCTACAGGAAAGTAGTATCACACGAAAGTTGTGAACAAATCAATGAGGATTTGCAGAAAATAAATGCGTTGTGTAATGAAATGGCTTAAATGGCTCTGAGCACTATGGGACTTAACATCTGAGGTAATCAGTCCCCTAGAACTCAGAACTACTTAAACCTAACTAACCTAAGGACATCACACACATCCATTCCCGAAGCAGGATTAGAACCTGCGATCGAAGCGGTCGCGCGGTTCCAGACTGAAGCGCCTAAAGCCGCTCGGCCACTCTGGCCGGCGTTGTGTAATGACTGGCGTTTATCTCTCAATATTAGTAAGTGTAACCTACTGCGTATAACAAGGCGAAAAATCCCATTAATGTACAAGTACAAAATAAATGCCCAGTCTTTGCAAGCGGTAACGTCCGTCAAGTATCTGGGTGTGACTATTCGAAATGATCTCAAATGGAATGATCAGATTACACAAGTAACGGGTAAGGCGAACTCTAGATTGCGGTTTATTGGTAGAATCCTGAAGCGATGCAGTCCTTCAGCAAAGGAAATAGCTTACAATACATTAGTTCGTCCAGTCTTGGAGTATTGTTCGTCGGTATGGATCTGATTCAAGAGATTGAGAAGGTCCAAATAAGAGCGGCAAGATTCGTGACTGGTACATATAGCCATCGTGAGAGCGTTACAAATCTCACAGAAAGTTTGAAGTGGGACACACTTGCAGATAGACGGCGCGCAAAGCACAAGGGGCTGCTCACTAAATTCCGAAATCCGATCTTCACGGAGGATGTAGAGCATATGTTATTACCACCAGCCTTCAAATCGCGCAATGATCACCATTCAAAGATAAGGGAAATAAGAGACTGTACTGAGGCGTTCAGATAGTCGTTTTTCCCTCGCGCGATCCGCGAGTGGAACAGAGCGGGGGAAGGGGGGGGGGGGGGGGAACATGATTATGGCGCGAATTGCGCCCTCCGCCACACACCGCTTGGTGGCTAGCGGAGTATATACGTAGATGTAGAATGCTAAAATGTCCATCAATTGTGGCTCCCTAACGACATTTCCGTTTCATCAGAACGGAATAATAATATTGGCGGCTTTCTCTACTGCATTACCTGCAGCAACCATAAATTCCTCTAACCTCTCAAGAACATAAACAGTACGTCGTTTAGTCTTCGAGCCCTACTTGGTGTGTAATGCTTCGGACTGTTATTACAAAGCTACAGATCCACTTCAATAAACCATACGGTGGCAACGAGCCTTTTTAGAAATGCAGCTGTTTCAGCTGTTATTGGAGAAGGCATCATTCCGCGTCGTTGTTGAAACCTCGGTGCTACACTTGGCGCTCGCCGCGGGCGCGATTAATGACCGGGCTCCAGAAGCTGGAAACACGAACAGAATGGGAAGGGCACGTACCAGCAGCGGCGCGGCGTCTTTGGGAGGCGAACCTCCAATCAGAGCGGCACCGTGTCACGTTTCTGAGGAATTCCACGGTGCCGGCGGGCCCGCGGCCAACGCCCCACGCACGCTACCATCAGACGCTCTCGCCTCGGAGAGCCACTCTTCGGTGTCGTCCAGTACCACTCCGCGGACTCCAGCGACTGGTACCTGGCAAGACGGACTGGAGACCTGCAGCGTCCTCGTATTGACGCCCGAGTAAAGGAAGGGAGTATAACATTTCTCGCTCATGGAGACACTACTCTATTGCCATTCAAAGCGTCTTCCGTGTTGTAGCAGGCAATGACGTCACAAGGAAGTATTGATCCGTGTATGCGACTCAGGAACGCTGCCTCAAGTCGGTTTGCTCGGGGAACTACATTTTGATTAGTTGCTTCACTTACGAGGGATGGTCACGACATGCTATCGCGAAAATTGTATTCATACACAGCGTATTTAATAGAGCAACAGCATAAACATACACCGTAAAAAATATACCTACTGTGGATTATTAGAACAGGAGATACCAATCGTCGAATTTACAATGCGAATACTGTGAGTATAAATGATTTTTTACAAAATTAGATTACTTTAGACAGATGGTCAAATGGCTCTGAGCACTATGGGACTTAACTGCTGTGGTCATCAGTCCCCTAGAACTTAGAACTACTCAAACCTAACTAACCTAAGGATAACACACACATCCATGCCCGAGGCAGGATTCGAACCTGCGACCGTAGCGGTCTCGCGGTTCCAGACTGTAGCGCCTAGAAACGCTCGGCCACTCCGGCCGCCAGACAGATGGTCAATGATAAGACAACAAACATTCTAGAACAGCCGGCCAGAGTGGCCAAGCGGTTCTAGGCTCTTCAGTCTGGAACCGTGCGACCGTTACGGTCGCAGGTTCGAATCCCGCCTCGGGCAGGGATGTGTGTGATGTCCTTAGGTTAGTTATGTTTAAGTAGTTCTAAGTTCTAGGAGACTGATGACCTTAGACGTTAAGTCCCACAGTGCTCAGAGCCATTCTCGAACAGAGCTTATTTGTCTACATTACCGGAGGAAAAAAAAAAAAAATGCAAGTCGGCAATAACAGCATGGTCAATTGGTCGATGTATACACACTTTTCGCAATGTGCACATTTGATGAAAGCAGGTTGGTCACAGTTCTCATAGAAACGTCTTTCGTTAATCCTTCTCCGAAACAGTATTCCAAGTGTGTTCGAAAAAGACCAGAAATGTCCTTAGTGTAGCCGCACTGAATAAACGCAAATTTGATTAAGTTAGAGAATCGTGTCGCCGAGAACTGGAGATACACAAAGATTGTAGGCATGAGAAGTGCTCTCCGTGCCATGTTGTTGTTGTTGTGGTCTTCAGTCCAGAGACTGGTTTGATGCAGCTCTCCATGCTATTCTATCCTGTGCAAGCTTCTTCATCTCCCAGTACCTACGGCAACCTACATCCTTCTGAATTTGTTTAGTGTATTCATCTCTTGGTCTCCCTCTACGATTTTTACCCTCCACGCTGCCCTCCTATACTAAATTGGTGATCTCTTGATGCCTCAGAATACGTCCTACCAAGCGACCCCTTCTTCTAGTCAAGTTGTGCCACAAACTCCTCTTTTCCCCAATTGTATTCAATACCTCCTCCTCAGTTACGTGATCTACCCATCTAATCTTTAGCATTCTTCTGTAGCAGCACATTTCGAAAGCTTCTATTCTCTCCGTCTAAACTATTTATCGTCCACATTTCACTCCATACAAATACTTTCAGAAACGACCTCCTGACATTTAAATCTATACTCGATGTTAACAAATTTATCTTCTTCAGAAGCGCTTTCCTTGCCATTGCCAGTCTACATTTTATATCCTCTCTACTTCGACCATCATCAGTTATTTTGCTCCCCAAATAGCAAAACTCATTAACTATTTTAAGCGTCTCATTTCCTAATCTGATACCCTCAGCATCACACGATTTAATTCGAGTACATTCCATTATCCTCGTTTTGTTCCGTGCCATATATTAATGTGATTGTCAGAAGATACCATAATTCTATGTGTGACAAATTTCACAAAATTTTGTATGGACGGAAGAATAAAACGTCGGGAGGTTTTACAATGTCTGTGCACTTCGCTGGAATCAGCTTCTTCGTGAGCTCAACGCCTTCAGAAAGTGCAGAGTTGTATAGTTCAACATCTTTATTGGCCGACCAGGAGTGACCCAAAAGAAGTGCTTACGTTTTTTCTTCTATGTGTGGTCAAATTACTTGTTCTAGCAAGACATTTAAATTAGCAGATTTGCTAGCGAACGCCTTGATGATTGGCAAATTTACATTCGTATTCACAGAAAAATGGCCAGGACATCCATCCATCACAATGCCATGCATTATCTTATAAGAGTGGGTGGTTGCCGCTGTGGGTCCGACCGCACCCAAGACACGCTTGCTTCTCTTCACTGAGAAAGCCCGTCCGCACTGTGAATCTTTATCAGATCTTGGTTAGTCGGCATTAATTACTTGATCTGGTGACAAACGTTTTTCTTCAATGGGAAACTTGATTCCTCTCACGAACTGACAAACTTTCTGTTGAATACTGGCATCCCCTTCAACGAACCGCTTACTAACTTCGCGCGTTATTTTGTGACAGACAATCTTATTCTTACATTTCAATTTATTTATCCATGAGTTGAAAGCTTTGAACTGCATTGAATTATGAGAGTCAGTTCTTTTATTTATTTTCACAGCTCAAATCTCAATGTGCGGTCATGTATCCTGTCTCTTTGCTGTAAAATGCAGCCTCTGCCATTAACTTATCCTCTTCTGACAATTATTGCTTTTTTTCATAAATATCACTCTTTTCCTGCAGTTACAACTTCTGCAATACCAAAGTTCCCGACCAACAATTTCACAATTATTGCCTGTCCCACTGTCCAAGGTGAAATACTAACTCTGTAAACACTCTTCCACACCTCAGAGATAATCTGATCTACTCTAACAGTAAACACAAATCTATATGGCATATTGTGACCACTGCACTGCTTGCAAAGCGACACGTAAATGGAGGGCTTTAGCAATGATAGGAAGCCTATTACCGCCCCACCTATTCTTCCCGTTCCTGTCATTGCCATTGCAGCATAGCAGCTAAAACGTTGCGAAGAGTTTTTCTTTCTTCTCTGTAACATAAAAAAATAGTTTTGTTCTATTCTCCGCGACATCTACCGTAAACTTCCCTTGTTAGATGAAGGTCTTAAGGGACGGGAAACTCACATCGTGGCTTAATAGTCGTGTTAGAAAACTGTTATGTAAACGAAGAGAGCTTCATCACAGATTCAAGAGAAGTCAAAACCTAGCTCACGAACGAATGCTGAAGGAAGCAAAAACGAGCGGAAGGAAAGCGGTGAGACAAGCGTTCAATGACAATGAAAGCAAAATTTTGTCAACCGTTCTGAGTAAAAAAAACTGTAAAAGGTTTTGCTCTTTTTATAAGATCGGTAAGCGGTTCGAAATCCTCTGCTCATTCACTCAGGGACCATACAGGCACAGAAACGTGAGATAACAGAGAGAAGGGTGAAATACTGAATTCGGTCTTCCGAAATTGTTTCACCGCGGAAGATCGTAATATGGAAGATTTGATCCGAGCCCTGCGCCTTTCCCTGAATGCTGGAAGCAGCTTGCCACCGCCCGCAGCTCTACGGAGTGTGAGTTGCTTCATTCTATAATGCCGAAAATGTTTGAAAGTTATCAGTCGTAAATGTTCAAAAAATGCCTCTGAGCACTATGGGACTTAACTTTTGAGGTCATCAGTCCCCTAGAACTTAAAACTACTTAAACCTAACTAAGCTAAGGACATCACACACATCCTTGCCCTAGGCAGGATTCGAACCTGCGACCGTAGCGGTCGCGCGGTTCCAGACTGTAGCCGGCTCAGTCGCAAATGTACGAAATACCAGTAGTGGAGGCGATAGTAAACCAAAGTAGCCTCGCTGCAACAATTTGAAATTAATCCGCTTCCAATTAAAGCAGAAGACAGGGGAAGATGTGGCTGAAATCGCGCAAAATATCCACCTCTACTAAAACAGCCCTATGTCTGTATCTTTCGGAGGATGAACGTCACGAGCGCACGGTGTTGACATTTGGGACGACCGTGCACGGTGAGCTTACAGTCAATGTTTTCCGTTTCCGGAGTGGTATATTCTGGATATCTGGCATCCTGTTTGCCCTCCCCGTGTCCGCCACGTTTCGCAGAGGTTCGCCGGCGGTGCCAGACTCCCTCGACGCGGCAGAGAGCGAGACGCACAGGTGGTGGTCGCTGCCCTCTTTGCGTTGTCGCCCGGAGACGAGCGCAAACATTTGCCGGCCGGAGCAGATCGCAGCTCGGCGCCAGCGGGCCCACGCGTGGGCCGCCATGTTTGCTCTGGCGTCTCCTGGCGCCACCGGAAGTGCGTCACCGCCGACCGGCAAATGTTCGGCGGAAGCGGCCACCAGAGACGGACACGCCGTGATGGGTTTCTCTGCGCCACTAATCTCTCGTTCCCCCTCCGGTCTGTTTCTGAGCCTCTGGACAGCGCACGGCGTTTCGGACTTCTGTGAGCGATCATTTCAGTTTGGCGGTAGGCTGAACTGATATTTTCTCTGGACTGCGCACAGAGTTTCGGACTCCTGTGAGCGATCATTTCAGTCTGGCGATGGGCTAAACTGTTATTTTCGGACTGATTTCTGTTAATTTTCCTTCTCGGTAAATAGAGTTTCAAGTTGTGGTTTGATACAGTTTCAAATCAAGTTTTACAAATTCACAACCTATAGCCCTTCGTACCACTACCAACGACAAAATGTCCCTGTTCTTATTTACACCATAACTGTTACACTGTGATTAGACACAAGTAACAACTAACAGGCACTAGCAAGAGAACTGTATGTATGTACGTGTGTGTGTGTGTGTGTGTGTGTGTGTGTGTGTGTGTGTGTGCGTTCTTATGCGTTTGTGTGTTTGTCTGTGAAATATTGAATTTAATTGATGAAAGTGAGAAAATATAAAAATGCAATAAATGAAGCAGGCAAAAAAGAATACAAACGTCTCAAAAATGAGATCGACAGGAAGTGCAAAATGGCTAAGCAGGGATGGCTAGAGGACAAATGTAAGGATGTAGAGGCTTATCTCACTAGGGGTAAGATAGCTACTGCCTACAGGAAAATTAAAGAGACTTTTGGAGAAAAGAGAGCCACTTGTATGAATATCAAGAGCTCAGATGTAAACCCAGTTCTAAGCAAAGAAGGGAGAGCAGAAAGGTGGAAGGAGTAGATAGGGAGTCTATACAAGGGCGATGTACTTGAGGAGAATATTATGGAAATGGAAGAGGATGTAGACGAAGATGAAATGGGAGATACGATACTGCGTGAAGAGTTTGACAGAGCACTGAAAGACCTAAGCCGAAACTAGGCCCCGGGAGTAGACAACATTCCATTACAACTACTGACGGCCTTGGGAGAGCCAGTCCTGACAAAACTCTACCATCTGGTGAGCAAGATGTACGAGACAGGCGAAATACCCTCAGACTTCAAGAAGAATATAATAATTCCAATCCCAAAGGAAGCAGGTGTTGACAGATGTGAAAATTACCGAACTATCAGTTTAATAAGTCACAGCTGAAAAATACTAACGCGAATTCTTTACAGACGAATAGAAAAACTGGTAGAAGCTGACCTCGGGGAAGATTAGTTTGGATTCCGTAGAAGTATTGGAACACATGAGGAAATACTGACCTTACGACTTATCTTAGAAAATAGATTAAGGAAAGGCAAACCTACGTTTCTAGCATTTGTAGACTTAGAGAAAGCTTTTGACAATGTTGACTGGAATACTCTCTTTCAAATTCTAAAGGTGGCAGGGGTAAAATACAGGGAGCGAAAGGCTATTTACAATTAGTACAGAAACTAAATGGCAGGTATAAAATCCATGGAGAAGAAATAAAAACTTTGAGGTTCGCCGATGACATTGTAATTCTGTCAGAGACAGCAAAGGACTTGGAAGAGCAGTTGAACGGAATGGACAGTGTCTTGAAAGGAGGATATAAGATGAACAAAAACAAAAGCAAAACGAGGATAATGGAATGTAGTCGAATTAAGTCAGGTGATACTGAGGGAATTAGATTAGGAAATGAGACACTTGACTTAGTAAAGGAGTTTTGCTATTTGGGGAGCAAAATAACTGATGATGTTCGAAGTAGAGAGGATATAAAATATAGACTGGCAATGTGCAAGGAAAGCGTTTCTGAAGAAGAGAAATTTGTTAACATCGAGTATAGATTTAAGTGTCAGGAAGTCGTTTCTGAAAGTATTTGTAAGGAGTGTAGTCATGTATGGAAGTGAAACATGTACGATCAATGGTTTGGACACGAAGAGAATAGAAGCTTTCGAAATGTGGTGCTACAGAGGAATGCTGAAGATTTGGTGGGTAGATCACATAACTAATGTGGAATTACTGAAAAGAATTGGGGAGGAGTTTGTGGCATAACTCGACAAGAAGAAGGGACCGGTTGGTAAGACATGTTCTGAGGCATCAAGGGATCACAAATATAGCATTGGAGGGCAGCGTGGAGGGTAAAAATTGTAGAGGGAGACCAAGAGATGAATACACTAAGCAGATTCAGAAGGATGTAAGTTGCAGTAGATTCTTGGAGATGAAGAAGCTTGCACAGGAGTAGCATGGAGAATTACATCAAACCAGTCTCAGGACTGAAGACCACAACAACAACTGTGCGCGCTCACCACTCCCCCAACGTGCCCACCCATATTTGTGAAAATACAGGGTGACAATTATTGAACTATATGAAATAAAATCGCCACAGCTTCTGAACGGTTTGCGTTGGGACGTTCAAACTGCTCAGTTGGCCGCGGGGCGTATTGGGAATTAGTATGCACATGCATGGTTTCGCTTAGCAACAAAGTCCACTATCATTTACCGAGCGCGGTTGCGCAGTGGTTAGCACACTGGACTCGCATTCCGGAGGACGACGGTTCAATCCCACGTCCGGCCATCCTGATTAAGGTTTTCCGTGATTTCCCTAAATCGCTCCAGGCAAATGCCGGGATGGTTCCTTCGAAAGGGCACGGCCGACTTTCTTCCCGAATCCGATGAGACCGATGACCTTGCTGTTTGGTCTCCTCCCCCAAACAACCCAACCCAACCCAATCCACTATCATTTGGATTGGTTCGTCAGTAAGGAAAATTGGCGCATTTGGGGGACTGAGAATCCCCATTTAGCGATCGAGGAGTCTCTTCACTCTCAACGGGTGGCTGTGTTGTGTGCACTGTCCAGTCACGGAATAATCGGTGCGACATTCCTTGATGGTTCAGTGACTACCGAACGGTACTTGAAGGTTTTGTAAGATGATTTCATCCCATCATCCAAAGTGAATCTGATTTCGACAAGATGTGGTTTATGCAAGACGGAACTCGACCCCGTCGAAGCAGGAGAGTTACTGACGTCCCAGAGGAGAACTTTGGGGACGGCATTCTCTCTCTGCGCACCCAGAGGCCACTGGCATGGGCCTCGATAGACCGTCATATTCTCCGGATCTGAACACGTGCGACTCTTTTTTGTGGGGCCATATTAAAGACAAGATGTACAGCAGTAATCGCAAAACCATTGCTGAGCTGAAAACAGCCATTCTGGAGGTCATCGACAGCATCGATGTTCCGACATTTCTGCGGGTCATGCAGCATTTCGGTATACGCTTGTGCCGCATCATCACAAATGATGACAGGTATACCGAACGTGTCATAACCTAGATCCGAATACCTGTAATGGCTTTTACGTGTAGAATAAAGTTTGTGTACGCCGTAGTTGCTATTTTTTTTCACGTAGTTCAATAGTTGTCACCCTGCAGCTGCACTCTTCATATAGATGGTTAGATCTGTTTTGACTGTACGTTAGTAGCAGTAATAAACGTGATTTCAGTTCTAATTTTTGTACTGCACTGACGACATTGCCTTCGGATAGGGACTTGACTGTGGTTACGACGGGACAGTGTTGTTAATATTTGCAACTATTCTCTCTCGTTGTTACATTATAAATAAAAGTCACGCGAGAAGCAGATACTCTTGTGTACAGAGAAAATTTCATCGTAACAAAGCAGTCTGTAGTAACTAATGTTTACAGTCATTCTTCCTTTGACTTTAAATTCTGCGGAGATAAAATAAGTATGAAAATATAAATAGTAGGATGGCCCTGAGCGCTATGGGACTTAACATCTATGGTCATCAGTCCATAAATAGTAGGATGCTGAGACTACTGTGTGGTAATACAAATTACCACACAGTACACTACGAGTTCTTGAATATAATACAGGTTCCACCCACTTTCCTATGCTCATAAGTGTCTGAACTACAGTTTGTCACTCGATGTTGAGATAATCCAAAATACCGTTATCAGGAGAGCTATAGTAGTTGCCACAACTTCTTTAGATCATCCTCGTTCGAAAAAACTACAGTTTCTAAGTTTGTGAATGAGCTTGAGTGAGATTGTTTAGCCGGCCGGTGTGGCCGAGCAGTTCTAGGCGCTTCAGTCTGGAACTGCGCGACCGCTACGGTCGCAGGTTCGAATCCTGCCTCAGGCATGGATGTGTGTGATGTCCTTAGGTTAGTTAGGTTTAAGTAGTTCTAAGTTCTAGGGGACTGATGACCACAGATGTTAAGTCCCATAGTGCTCAGAGCCATTTGAACCATTTTTTTTTTAGATTGTTTATTGCAGTTCTGGACACTTCCCTGACTCAACTGCTTTCATTACCGGAAATATTGCGTGTTTCACACTGTGAATAACGTTGTTAGTAGTCAGCAATAATAGAAAGTTTAATAATCGTCGTAATTTGCCATGATGCAGATCCCACTTCGATTACTGGTTACCCTCCATGTGCATCCACATCTAGCGGAGAGAATCGTGAAGGTTCGAGGAACACATCGATAGTATGTGGCGCAAGATTCTTAGAACGAAGTACGAACAATAGTCAACGGATAGTATATGTCGTTGAATGCTATACTTTTAGTTGTTACTTGTGATTTTTTACTATTCTTGAGAACATTCGGAGTAACAACTGACTTCCATGATTGTGTGAGTCTGTAGGTAGTTGTGACTGAAATCACAGACAATACACTCATACTTGTTATTTCGAGAACTGTGACTTGTCAGTCATTTATAATTTGTAACTGTTACGTGACTTCTTGCCCACCTCTATTCAATCTGACTCCTAGCTGGTACGTGTCGATGAACATAAGAAGCAGTTGTTGACAAGGGAGTGAGACAGGCCCCCCACTGTTTCTGGTTTTTGTTAATGTTTTAAGCTCAAATGGACACAGTCTACAGTTTTCAGATGACGCAAAGTTGTTTCCTAGTTGGAAGAGCAACATGCAGATCGTACAACAAGCAGATGATCGGCGATTCCAAGGAGTAGTACTGATGAAAATAAATCAAAACAAAATACAGGGCATGACATATTGCCCCATTGATAATGGAGCACTGGGATATGTTGGATCTGTTAAGATTCTGCGTTTCTACTCGTACATCCACAGTAAATTAAACGGAAAGAGTACGCCATACATCTGTGTGCGAAGCTTTCAAGGGTCCTTTACGTTTTGAGGGAACAAACAGAACAACGTCTAGTAACAGTCTACTGTGCCTTATTCGACAGCCACGTCAGCTACGGAATCCTGCTATGGAGTCACTCTGCAGGTTGCAGGAATGTGTTGCTACTACAGTAGAAAGTAGTGAGATACGATACCTGTAGCAAAAAAGTGAACACATCCTTACCCAACTAGGAGTTACGACTACTTACAGCCAATGTGTGTTCAGCTGCCTCATACACGTGAAGCTGAAGCTTAACACACACACCAAGAGACAACAGATTCATCACCAAAACACTAGAAATCGGGTCAGTTTAGTCAGACCAAGATGTGAACCAAGACACAATAGCATTCTAATGGTAGCAATGAAAATGTTTGGTGAATTACCAGTCAGTGTTCGATGCCTACCAACGGAGCTACTTAAAGTAAAAATGTTGATTGATTTGAAACAATGTCCATTCTATTCTGTGGAAAAAAATTTTCATTCCGATCGAACAATTGTCTCCTATTTTGCGACTAAGTGCATTAACACTGGTACTAATTCTTATATTGTACTTAAATATCATACTATTGTACATTAATATATTCTTGCGCAGTAATACTGTACAAACAGATCAATGGTGCAGAATTGGCAATAAATGGTAGTAAATGGTGGGCTACTCAAAATGTTACTTAATGTATAGATTGGGCAAGCTGTGAAGGAAACCAAGGAGAAATTTGGAAATGGAACTATAGTTCACAAAAAGACTATGAGGTTTGCCGATGACATTCTAATTCGGTAAGAGACTGCAAAGGATGCGGAAGACAATTTAAATGGAATGGATAGCGTCTTGCAAGTAGGTTATAAGGTAAACATCAACGAAAGTATGACAAGGGGAACGAAATTTAGTCGAAATAAGTCATGTCATATTGAGATAATTAGATTGGGAAAAGTAGCAGACGAGTTTTGCGATTTCAGCAGCAAAATACACTGCTGAAAACAATTAGAGGGACAAGAATTTGGTATCATGTACCTAGTCTGTGATAAATACACATATTGTTGCTCTTAGTCTTTCGATGTGTTTTAATAATGAGAACAATCATCCACAATACGTTTGAAAGCCATGGCTTAGTGGCAGAATTCAGATGCCTAAGAGTGTAATGAACAAGCAATGTCTCACTCTGCCATCTAGTGAGTGTAAGTAACAAGTGTGCCTCTATACTCTTTGTGTACGTTTCATCAGTCAACATGAGGCATCTGACGGAGGCAGAGCGTGTTTGGGCAGTGACTTTACTGCAGGAAGGTTGGACTACCCGTGCTGTGTCTACAGAGCTTAATGTGGCTTCGTCTGTTGTTGGGAGGGTTTGGAAACTGCTAGCTCCGCAAGAAAGCCAGGGCAAGGGATGGAATGGAAAACATCGGCCAGGGACGACCAATACGTTATTAACTGTTCTCTCCGCCGGCCCCCGGTGGCTGCTCGGGACCTACAAAATGATCTAAGAACAGCAACTGGTTGCAGTGTCAGTGACTAAACAGTACGCAACAGACTCCGAGAGACCGGTTTAAGACCAAGAGGATCTCACCAAGTCCCATATAGACATTGGCAGCTGCGTCAGTGGCGCAATGTACTGTTTACAGAGGCGTCCCACTTTCGTCTAACACAGTGCGACGGACGTATATGCGTGTATATCGTCGTCGTGGTGAATGCTGTAAGGAAATGGACAGATTTGGCTGCGTCTCAGTTACGGTGTGGGCTGACCTCACAGTTGATGGCCGTTCGGACCTTGAGAGAGCCAATGGCCAACTTAATGCTCAGAGGCACATCAACGAGATTGTCAAGTTGTGCCCATTGCAACTGTAATGGGTCCCCAGTTTATCCTGAAACAAGATAATGCGACAGTACATTCAGCAGCAACCATTATGAAAACGTTACAGGAGCTCGCGATTCAAACATTTCACTGTCCTGCTCTGAATCCTGACCTTGGTCTTATCAAGCATTAATGGGATATGCTGGACAGACAACTTCTGGCCCGCCCTGCAGCACCTCAGACCCTTGAACAATTTGCACAGTTCCATATTGAGGAGTGGGAAAGAATTCCACAAGAAAATGTTCGCCGAATCATCAAGAGCATGCCTCAGAGATGTGAGGCAGTAATACGAGCACATGGAGGTACTACCGGATATTGAATTTTTTGTGTGGTTTACAACATTGTATTGACTATCTGGTCATAGCACCAACATGTGTCATGAGAAGAGGACAGGATATGTACTTTTCCTTTAAATAAAGGCCGGCCTTGTTGGCCGAGCGGTTCTAGGCGCTACAGTCTGGAACCACGCGACCCCTACGGAAGCAGGTTCGAATCCTGCCTCGGGCATGGATGTGTGTGACGTCTTTAGGTTAATTAGGTTTAAGTAGTTCTAAGTTCTCGGGGACTGATGATCTTAGAAGTTCAGTCCCATAGTGCTCAGAGCCATTTGAACCATTTTTTTTTAAAATAAAGTTTCCATTTTCCAT
Source organism: Schistocerca serialis cubense (assembly GCF_023864345.2). Classification (NCBI taxonomy): domain Eukaryota; kingdom Metazoa; phylum Arthropoda; class Insecta; order Orthoptera; family Acrididae; genus Schistocerca; species Schistocerca serialis. The sequence goes on from NC_064645.1 coordinate 426,796,655, forward strand.
TACAATAGTCTGTTTCACTCCAAACATTACTCAAAAATAATGCAGGTGTTTAAAATGTTGTCCCTTCAATTTTTTGAGCTGTGTAACTGATTATGACCGAAGAAGAGAAGATATAAAATTTAGATTGTCAATAGCAGAAAAGCATTACAGAAAAATCTGAAATAAATTAAAAAGTTTGGAAGTCTTGAGTGTAGGTATGTGGAGTGTAGCCTTGTGCGAAAGTGAATCGTGGACGATAAACAGTCCAAAGAAGGAGAGAACACAAGCTGTTGGAATATTGTGCTACAGAAGAATGACGAAGATAAAATGGGTATATCGGACAACTAATAACGAGGTAGAAATAGAAGTGGGGAGAAGAGGAATTTATGGCAGAACTTGACTGAAACAAGGAATTAGTTGACAGGACTCATCCTGAGACATCAAGAATTGTTCATCAATGGAGGGAAGTGGGGACGTAAAAATTATAGAGGGAGACAAAGGCTCGAATAGAGTAAGAAGGTCAGACTGGATGTAAACTACATTAGTTATGCAGAGATGAAGAGTCTTCCATAAGATAGACTAGCATGCGGAGCTGCTTCAAATTAGTCTTCGAACTGAGGGTAGCAACAAGAAGACATTCCCTGAGTCACTAATATCTCGGTTTCCAGCGCCACTAATCTCTCAGTTCGACGCACCGATTCTGACCTTGTTGCCAGCACAGAGCTTTTCAGCCCTCTGCGGAATGTTAGTTCAGTTTCTTCAGTATCCTGGCTGACGCGTTAGTTTCTGGTTTCTTTCACTGGTCAACCGCTACTCCACCATATCTGCCGGTGCTAGACATTAACTGAAGAATGGAAATGGAACACGCTATCAGTGCCAAACCTCACATTTTGCAGGAGAAGAAAACAAAGCAATGTATCTCTGTTTGTTCACAACTAATTTGCATACAGAAAACTGAGAAGGTATCCTGACACCACGGAATCATGTTACTCAGCGCGTTACCGTAAAAAAAGAGGCAATTTAGAAAGTAAAGAGCCATGTAAGTAGACAGACTAGTTCTAAGTGCCAATAAGAAAGTTTTTACAAGATGAACTTAGCAAAGAAACTAACAGCAAACACGCACTGTTAATAATACTATTTATTTACACAACTAGCGCCGTTATCGGTTTGGAACAGACACGTTTCTCTTTAGATGGCTGTTCGGGTTGATGTCAAGTTAGCTGCTGTTTACATTAGTTGCTGGCTGTTTTATTTCCAACAGCAACAAATGTAATATTGACACAAATGAATTAAAGACGTTATCTGCCAGAAGTCATTGATTTATAGCAATGGGGCAGGGTAAAAATTTGTGCTGGTGTAGGATTCAAATCCGGGTCTCTAGCTTACTAGGTAGAGGCACTGACGCCTGCACCATCCGGCCACAGCGTTCGGCACACCTGCATTGACTACCTTAGCTCGTCTCCTGCTGAAAATGAACCTGTCGGTTTCAAACCGGTAACCATTTGTGTAAATAAACACCATTATTAGCTGTGGATGGCTGTTTCTTTGTTTGGAAGGATGAATTTCTATTTCGTACACTTTCACGACCCGAAAATGTCAGCTTTCGACAAAATACCAGGAAGAAATTTTTTGTTCCAAGTGCCATTAACAGTGAGGAGCTCTAAGTGCAAGATACTCAGACTGGGTTGATATAAAATAGTACTAACAAAATAATTCCACAAAAATATCTGTTTATGTCTCATTAAGACATAGAACAGAATACAATGCACATATGCAGACTGTAACAAGACACGGATTTGCTCCTACTTAGTACGCAGATGCACTAAACCACCACACCACCCTAACAGAGTGGTGTTGCAGTTTAGGGGGAATACCAGTTACGACGAGGCTTGAATGGTAGTTTTGAACGGGAGGAGGTGGAGGGGGGGGGGGGGGGAAGCACGCGAGATAGGGCTGTGCCAGCTTGGCATAGTGATTAGTGTATGTGCCTAGTGAGCAGGATACCTGGGTTCGCATCCCGTCCTTGTTAAAACTTTCTTTCAGCGCTTCAGTCTGTATATATACATCATAAATGTCTGAGACCTCTGGAACCATATAGTGTCATCTGAATAACAATATTTCACATCACATGTCATTTCTAGCATTCATTCACCCTGTATCTTTAAAAATACTAAATAAGATAAATGAAGCACATTCAGTGGTGGTGATGGTGAATGCAATTATTGAGACTTACGGTTTATTCAATTTCTTTTTTAGAAATTGTATGTTTTCTTTCTTTTTGCCGTTAATTGTCCATAAAACGAAGTGTAGACGTCTGTTATTCCACTGTACACAACGCGCACATATCAAGATTTTATACATTAATTTGCAGCCAAATCATTAGCAGTTTTACTACGAAACGTGGAAGCAACCAATTCTGTTACGATTGGCTTTTAAGGCTGTGACATATTCATCCACTACACGTCTTCTGTTACCATCATTGTGCTTTGGAGGGTAAATTTTTCGTGGGGGTTTTCCACGGAGTAGAAAAAAGCTTTATTCCTCTTAAGTGTTGCTACTTAACTGCAACACAAGTTGTCTTCGGATCGGCGCAAGACGAGGGTTACGCAGCGGCAAGAACAATCACGCGAGCCATAGATCGCCGGCGGCGCACCGAGCCCTCACCTCGACCTGGCGGAGGCAGAAAGCAACGCACGAATGTAATTACCTCGACCGGCTCCTTCTGGGCGATTCATCAGTCGGCGTATCATTCCGAGGTGCGGCAGAAACTGGCCGGCAATATTTACGTGTCAATTACGCTCGGCGCGAAAAAAAGATTTACCACCTGAAATCCAATTAAATGCAGTCGTCCTAGAGAGGGATGTTTTCAGTGCAAGAACGGAAATAAAGCACACGTTTACTACTATCATCGTGCTATTTGATTTATAATAATTGCTAGTAGGTGGAAGTTGCTGCGAAAAGAAATATTTCAATGACAGTATTATTTACAACGTAACTTCTTGTTTTGTGAGCAAGGAATTCTTAGTGTGAAGACAGCTTGTGGTAAATGAGATGCTATGTATGTCAGTTATGGAGTATCTTACGCAACAGAGATCTCTCAAAAAGGAAAAGTAAGTCACTGAGATATGTCTGTTATGCAGACAAGAGCAGGATAAATGCACGAAGCTATCACAAGAATCTGATAGATTGCAGAGCTAGAAATAATAATGTGACTCACCTAAGTTGGCAATGAATCAAGCAGTTCCAGCCTTACCTGTAAATAAAGAAAAAAACATGTAAATTACTAATTTCACAGGTAATAACAGATGAAGTGAGCAGTTTTACATAAATTCCTTTGTGGTCACTAAACGGTCAGGTCGATCTAATGAAAGCAGGTCAGGAAAACATTGAGTATTCTTCCCGTTGCTACCTCAGCTATTAAGTCATTTTACATCATAAACAGAAACTGATGTATAAATCTCATATAATTAAATTTTCCTTGAGACGCTTTGTACGTAATGGGATAACCCTGCCTGTACCTCATACATAGGTCATTTAACGATCTTATATAACATATAATATTCATAAGCAGACGTGCTATTCGAATACCGGATTGCCGCCGGAAATACTAACGATTTAAGAAGGGGAAAATAGGATGAAGTCATGAATACAATTTTGTGTTAGGGATGGCACTGAACTGGGGTAGCCCGTGCAGGGCTGTTGTCTATCCCGCTACGGTAGTGTAACAGTTAACACATCTGTCTACTTAGGAGAAGATCTGGGGCCAAGTGTTGCCCGTGGCACAAATTCTGCTTCTATCATTATCTAGTGAAACTTACATGCTGCCTAAGGTGAAATAGTGTTCGCCGATATGTTTGTAACTAAGCAATATCCAAAATTTAACTATTCGAACCCAGGTACCCGTATCGGTTTCAGCAAAAAGAGAAGTGCAATATTTTCTACTTCACTTTCGTCCTCCTAACATCTATCTTCTCACTCTATACCTGCCGGCAGCTGTGGCCGAGCGGTTCTACGCGCTTTAGTCTGGAACCGCGTGACCGCTACGGTCGCAGGTTCGAATGCTGCCTCGGGCATGGATGTTTGTGGTGTCCTTAGTTTAGTTACGATTAAGTAGTTCAAAGTTCTAGGGGACTGATGACCACAGATGTTAAGTCCCATAGTGCTCAGAGCCATTTGAACCATTTGAACTCTATACCTTCCAAGCTAGCTTGCTGTGTCCACTGTGTATCAAATGGATTTATACAAGTGTATCAAAGGCGTGCATTGACGTTATCGCTTTTATTTTGTAACTTATAAAAGCGGCATTGTTGTGATTATTCAATAATTATCTTCCTCTCAGTTTGCAATTCCATCCGTACCGTGCGTATTTCATGGCAGTATTGGTGCTCGTCACTCCTCATCATCATGCTGCGGATATGGATTACGAAGTACTTCAGGGGCGATATCCCTGTGGCAGTTCAAAATATTTAAGACTAATGGTGGACGACACAACAAATATTTACTCTCGTGGCACAGAATCTTCTAAGTAAAAATTGTTCATTATAGCTATGGGAGCGATTACAAGAACAAACAGACATCGGTCGTTAATTGGGTGAGCCATTAGCACACGGGCGATGGTAAAACGACACAGTCCTTCTAAAATGATACATTGAAAAACATTTGACCCATATTTTATCCGAATTAAGTCTACATATAGCTACCTAATGTAACTGATACACCAAAAGAAGCATCGTTTTTGAAGAGAGAGAGTTAATTACACCAAATGATATTTTGATAATACTTCGGCACCTGAATTTATGTGTGTCACCCTAGTAAGTGGCTGTGCGAGCGTGTTCCAAGGTCGGAGAAAGGCAAATGCCTTATTTCGTTGTCCACAGTGTCAAGAGTGGGCCGAGAACACCGAATTTCAGTCATTACCTCTCACCAAGGACAATGCAGATCCTTCGGTCTTCACTTAACGACCGAGAGCAGCGGCGTTTGCGTAGATTGTCAGTGCTAACAGAGAAGCAGCACTGCGTGAAATAACCGTAGAAATCGATGTTGGACGTACGACGAATTTATCCGTTAGGAGAGCGCGGCGAAATTTGGCGTTAATGAGCTGTGGCAGCCGGCTCGAGCGCCTTTGCCAGAAGCACGACATCGCTTGCAGTGCGTCTCCAGGGCTCGTGACCACGTCGGTTGGTCGCTAGAAGACTTGAAAACCATGGCCTGATTAGATGAGTTCAGATTTCAGCTGGTAAGTGGTGTGGCGCAGACCCCACGAAGCCATGGACGCAACTTCTTATCAAGGCACTGTGCAAGCTGGTGATGACTCTACAATGGCGTGGGCAGTGTTTACAAGGAATGTACTGGGTCCTCTGGTCCAACTGAAACGATCATTGATTGGAAATGGTTACGTTCGGCTACTTGGAGACCATTTGCACCATTCATGGACTTCACGTTCCCAAACAACCATGGAACTTTTATGGATCAAAATGCGCCATGTCCTAAGGCCACAATAGTCTGCGACTGGTTTAAGAAACATTCTGGACAGTTAGAGTGGATATTTGGTCACCCAGACCGCCCGACACGAATCCCATCGAACTTTTATGGGACGTGATCGAGAGGTCAGTTCGTGCACAAAATCCTGCACCGGCAACACTTTCGCATTAATGGATGACTATAAGGGCAGAATGCATCAATATTTCTGCAGGGGTTTGCAATGGCTTGTTGAGTCCGTGCGACGTCGAGTTGCTGCACCACATGGGGTAAAAGAATGTCCGACATGATATTAGGAATATCCGATTAATTTTGTCATCTGAGTGTGTAGTGGTATGCATGTAAGCACGTTGGTGAGTGATGCGTTCTGCGTAGAGGGAGTAGAATACTTTATGCCGTCACTAGAGTGCTTTGTGTCTCTGTGCCACATCACGTTTCCAGCCACTGCCTACTCTGGAAGCACAACAACGGGGTAAGCGCCCCATTACGTCACTGCATTTGCTTCTGATTCTCCCAACTGGCGTGTCACGTGGTACAGTGCCCCTTGCTGCTGCGCATGGCCTCACTACCCACTCCCCTTCATATGTGCACACCGTTATATAGCAAAGCACTGTGAAAAACGTCTGTTAGTTGCAGTTTTGATTTCCTCTCATAATATTTTACTTATTTTCTGATTTTTAATATTTGTTGTGCCACTATTTGTGAGGTCTTACAATAACCAGCTTCAGTATACCGATTCAGATACTTTCGCAAACTCTTTGCTGAATCACTGCATCAGTATCAAGTCTGTAAGAGTCGGTTGGCTATCTGCCAATAAGATTCATGAGCGGCTAGGAAGTCGTGTGGGTGCCTTGTTACCCATTCTTCTAAAAATGGTTCAAATTGCTCTCAGCACTATGGGATTTAACTTCTGAGGTCATCAGTCCCCTAGAACTTAGAACTACTTAAACCTAACTAACCTAAGGACATCACACCCATCCATGCCCGAGGCAGGATTCGAACCTGCGACCGTAGCAGTTTCGCGGTTCCGGACTGAAGCGCCTAGAACCGCTCGGTCACATCGGTCGGAGACCCATTCTTCTCCTCGCTGCTACCCACGGGGGTGAAACTCATATAGGGGCTTCTGGTAACAAGCCCTTGGTTCACTGCCACGCTACCTGGAGCGCCGCAAGTTTATCATTCCATTATTTTGCTTTCTTATTGGCTGACTTTTAGTTTTCATTTCATATTTCACAGAAATAAGTTTCATCACAGTGTGCTTCTGATTACGACTTCTCGTGTGTAATGCACTCTTTGAATGGCGTTGTAAATACGTTACTCGTATTGTGATTATATTCCTCTCGCATTCTTAACATTGGGTGGAGTAAATGACTCCCAGTTTGATTCTGTTTCATATTAAACAGAAGCTGTTTTGATTACATAATGTTCTCGGGTCTTGTGTGTATCTGTTATTGATTGGGAATCTGAGTGTGAACTGCTCCATTTAAATGCATTGTAAGTATATTGTTCGTATTCTGCGCTTTTTCTTTTTGCATTCGTTTTCCGTACTTTCTCGCATTTAATGGAGAACTCCATTTAGCAGATTTTGAAAGTACTGGTATTCAGTTTTACTACATCTTGAGACGAAATGCATACACACACACTAAAAAGTTTTGCTATCATCTCGGTTCCGAAAGTTCCGGAATCTGTACAGAAAATTGGAATAGAGATCAACAAAATCATTTTCGCCCTTTTATTGCTCATGAAAACCACACATTGGATGTTGTACCAACATACATCGAGACCTTCAGAGGTGGTGGTCCACATTGCTCTGCACATCGGTACCTCTAATACCCAGTAGCAGGTCCTCTTGCATTGATGCATGCCTGTATTCGTCGTGGCATACAATCCACAAGTTCATCAAGGCACTCTTTGTCCAGATTGTCCCACTCCTCCATGGTGAATTGGCGTAGAGCCGTCAGAGTGGTTCCTGGGTCACGTCGTCCATAATCAACCCTTTTCAATGTATCCCAGGCATGTTCGATAGGGTTTATGTCTGGAGAACATGGTGGCCACTCTAGTCGAGTGATGTCGTTATCCTGGCGGACGTCATTCAAAAGACAAGCACGATGGGGTCGCGAATTTTCACCCAGCAAGACGAATGCCTCTCCAATATGCTGCCGATGTGGTTTGCACTATCGGTCGGCGGATGGCATTCACGTATCGTAAAGCCGTTACGGCGCCTTCCATGACCACCAGCGGCTTACTTCGGCCCCGCATAATGTGGGACCGAGGTGATGTAACACTTTTTTTGATGTGTGTATGCAATACTGCTTCGAATGTTGTTACTTCTTGCTCTGAGTACCATGCGTTTCGTAGTGTCTTGCAGAGTATGGATGTAAATGTAGATGAATGAGCCCTATGCTTTGTAATCTCTGTGACTATAGCATTCTTCCTTGCTAATTCTAAAAATACGACAGCAGTTACGCAGATGTTTTCACACTAAATTAACAGGTACTACAAACAGTGAATTTTAGCAGAAGTCAATAAAAATCTCTGTAACCTCCATTAAGTCTGCCGGACGGTGTGGCCGAGCGGTTCTAGGTGCTTCAGTCTTGAACCGCGTTGCTGCTACGGTCGCAGGTTCGAATCCTGCCTCGGGCATGGATGTGTGTGATGTCCTTAGGTTAGTTAGGTTTAAGTAGTTCTAAGTCTAGGGGACTGATGATCTCAGATGTTAAGTCCCATAGTGCTTAGAGCCATTTGAACCATTTTTAGAAGAATGGGTAACTTCCTTCGAACAAGGCACCCACACGACTTCGAGTGGGAGAGTACGAAACACATATCGTAAAAAAAGAAACGTAGAATACTTACGGTGCATTTCAATCGAGCAGTTCACACACGGATTCGTAAGCAGTAACAAACAGCCATGAGTCCACAGAATAACATGTGACGAAACCAGTTTATATTTCATATGAAACAAAAACACATATGGAATTATTTACTCCACTCAATACGAGTGCAATATTTAAGCAGAATAAGAGCAACATATTTATGTTGCAATTCTTTAAGTGCAATACGCACAAGATGGTCGAATCAGCAACATAATTTCCACTTAATAACAGCCGCACAGTCAAATTACAGTATTGGGTTTTACAAATAAATACACTTTACCACCAGACTACCAGACTCACCTATAAAGTATAAATGAAAAATATTAAGACCTAGTCCTAGTGGTACGATAAGCAATAATACGTATTTCTGTGTCACACTTCTCGTATTCAAAGTTCACTGTGAAAGGGTACAGTATTGCCCGACATTGAAAATAGGTACAACGTTCTTCGTTATTCTTGTCAGAACAACATATTTTTTGTAATAATAACTCAATTTCACTTAATACACCGAAACCGGATACCAGTGTAGGAAAGAACGACAATTTATTTATTTAATTGATCACATGTGCACTCCCACAAAATAAATCGCTACATTCAATTTGGTGAGATCTGCGAAATGAATGAATGTATGGTCGTCTGCTAACCACAGATAGTGAATGTGCAATATATGATCATCTTTGAGATGATCACCTTTGGTGGAACCAAAGACATGAAATTTACCTGAGCTTTGAGCGCCTGAAATGTGGCTGAGCAATGGGTAGCATGGACTTCCCCCACCTCGACGGAGGTGCGAGATGACCTGAAGAAAGGCCATGTTTCAGCACTCTGCCGCTGGGTCTTGTGTTGGTAAGACCTGTCTTAGGTGTGCTCCGTAAAGACAAAAGAGTGGATAGAATGGTATGCATGTGGAATACTTAAGAGTAGTTTGGAATAATAATTTCTCTATTTCAGGAACTTTTGTGGGGAGAATTAAATGTCAGGCAGGTAATATTAAGGGGATCGTAGTAATCTTTGGAAGTGACCAACGGTCACAATGAAACCACGTGTACCAATAAGTTGAAATACTTCCGAGTGCTAAAGTTAAGCTGAATTACTGGCGTGTGTACTATAGGTTGGAAATATTTAAGAAATGGCGTGTGCAGGACTTGAAATTAGAGACGAGTATTTCCACGTGGTGAGTACTGTGTGAGTTCAATCTGTGTATGGGGCAAAAGATAAAGAGAGGTACTCGTCCATGGTATCAGTTGAGGACTCGCGTGTGTGACGAATATGTTCTTAATATTACTTTGCGTGTTATGTTTCCGTGTGACGCTTGATTCAAAGTATAATATTCTGAGAGTGAAGCAAGGAGAGTCAGCCGTCTATCCGGCAACGCCACTTGGCTTGCATTGCACAGGAAGACGTGCATATATCCTCCAGAGTTTATAGTAGGAAAGAAAAGTTACGAAGTGGGGCAATGTCTTGTGAAACTGGGATGAATACAAATTGAAGTGGGAAAGCTGAACGTGATGTGACTATAACGTTGTGACTATTCCTAGAGTTGTATTCAATGTTGCCAGTGTGGTGTTTTTCATGTAATTTAAGTATGTGTGATTTGCATGGGAGAGTAGCAAGATAGGTACAGAGGCAGTGGGTTATGCATGTTCCTTTTGTACCGCTCGGTCTGGAGGAAATTTTCGATGATGGGTGTGAGAGTCGAAGTGTGAGATATAACAAAAGATCCACCATCCTATACAGAAAGTGCACTGCAGTGTTAGATAATTACGAGACCGTGAGATAGAGAATCACCAATGTAAAGCCATGCCCACTGGGCGGAGTTTCTCATGTGTAATTGTTGTAGAAAATGTAATGGTGTGTTTAGGTAATAGAATTATCGGAATAAAAAAGATAGTGAAAAGAAAAAGATTGGTGGCCTGTTCCTTCGAATAGTATGTTGTCATGATATCCAGAATTTATAATGTGTGCGCCATTCATATTCAGTGCGATGGCCACGTGTTGATCTAAGCCGTTGGGTAAGAAAGAAGATGTGGTATTGCCAATGCGTAGTGAACAGTCAGAGTTGTGTAAATTACTAAAAGTCAGATGTGCGTTATCCGTTTCCATTGCGTAATATTCAAACAGGAGAATAATTTGTAACTTAATTGTGAGTACTAGAGCTCATGTTACTTGATAAATAAGAATGAGTCCACTCGCTTGGCAGACCACTCATCTTGCAGGCCTCAGTGCTTGATGCCACAGTATGAGCAAGGCATGCCTCTCAACTGGCACGCCACTTGGAGCGGTGCTAGGGCTCTCTGTTTCCGTGTCGTCAGGGGCCTTGCCCTTCCGGTGTTCTGTCCTGCTGCCATCGCTGTATAGTAATCTGGTGTGTTAAGATGTGTCTCGTTCAGCAGCTTTTGAGGAACCATACTGTGCTGTTGAAGGGCCGTGTTCGATGGAGAGGCACACATCACTAAGCGCTCTGGACGATATCTGGTAAGATCAATTCAATTTGTATTCTGTGGTGGAGTGCAGTTTAACATGTGAGATTACCCGGGTTTGCTTGCTAGTACTGCTCTGCGCTCTGGAATCCTTCCGCATGCTTGTGCGCAGTGGAATATGTTCGGATAGGTTGTGAATTATTAAATCTTTGGAGGCTGGTTACTTGCCGGCCAGAATGGCCAAGCAGTTCTAGGCGCTACAGTCTGGAAAAAGGCGACCGTCACGGTCGCAGTGTCGAATCCTGCCTCAGGCATGGATGTTTGTGATGTCTTTTGGTTAGTTAGATTTAAGTAGTTCTGAGTCTAGGCGACTAAGTCCCATAGTGCTCAGAGCCATTTGAACCATTTGAGGCTGGTTACTGAATCATTTATAATTTCATTTCATTACGTACTATCTTAAATTGCGCGATGTAAATTGTTCAAGGAGTGTAGGATTACTGTTGTACTGATGAGTTTGGATTACATGTAAAACACGACTTTCTTGATTTTGTAATGCGAAGTGTGGGTTATATTACTGTCGCAAGTTTATGCAATCTGATCACTTCTTTTAAAGTTTAATACATCAATATTAAAATCATCAAGCATGCCAACTTAAATGTGAAGAGTTACGAAGCCGACACACAACTATTATAACATGAAATAGTCTATAATTGTTTACATTTATTGGACTCAGAAAAATTCCTTTATTGGTCAAGATCACAATTTATGACTATATGAACCGGAAACCCCATGTCCTGGACGACCGTTATCAAAAAGGCGTGATCGACACGGTCGAATCCTTGACTTATGTCAAGCGATGCCAATGCACCAGACATATGTCCCTGTAACGGCAAACGGGCTTATGAATATGATTGTCGCCAACCAGGGATGGTTGATCGAGGGACGTGACGTACAGTGCTGCCAGCGCGACGTATAGTGATGCCAACAAACATGTGACAATATTCATGTCGCTATTGAGCAGAGTGATACTCCGGTAATAACAGAAACGCGGTCGCCGATACTGATAGACCACCAGGCCTGACATGTGTATTGGATGAAAAAATGCCGGACTTGGAGGTCGGTATGCGATTCCTCATTCTCATTCAAGATCGGGTACATTTTGAAACCACGCGTACGAAAACAAGGAGCTGGCAACACTGTCGCATCATGCAACTCATCATAATATAGAGAGGAACATATATCATCCCGCACTACTGTACCATCTGTCGTAGCTCACTGAGTTGACTGCTGAGACATCAAACCCAGATCAGCCATGGAACTATGGTTCGAATCTTCGTCATGATATTTTTTATTTTTAGACGTCCTTTCCCTAGTTCTTGTCGCTTATAATCAGGACATCATTTTGTCACATACTTATAGGCTATCATATGACAATGAGATCCATTAAATTGCTTGCATGAATCTACTAACCGCGCAGTGTACAACCATATAATAAGTGGTTCTGCCAAGTTCCATGTAGGCAGTCTTCCCGATGGAGCACAGAAACGACGAATACATATATATGATATTGGTGCTGGTTGCATTCTATAAACAAGCTTCTGCTGCTCGTGCTTATGCTGCACGGTACTCTCAAAAGACCCATCCAGAAAAGAATGCTTTTCGTCACCTGGAGCAACGCCTTCGGAAAACCGGTGACCTTCGTCCACAAATACTGGATAGAGATCATTCAAGGACTAAACATGCTCCACAGACAGAGGACACGATTCTTGAAACCGTACACCAATCACCCCGGCGAAGCACCCGTGATGTTGCAAGACAGTTCCAGACATCTTAAAGACTGGTTGTTCAAGTGTAGCACGATGAAGAACTGCATACATATCACTACACGTTTACTCAACACCAGCGGCTAGAATACCGCATTCGACGAGTACAGTTTTGTGAATGGCTTTTGCACGAAGTGGAAGATAATCAACATTTTGTAAAAAAAAAAAAAAAGTTCAAATGGGTCTAAGCACTATGTCCCCTAAGTCCTCTAGACTTAGAACAACTTAAACCTAACTAACCTAAGGACATCACACACATCCATGCCCGAGGCAGGATTCGAAACTGCGACCGAAGCAGCAGCGGCTCCGGACTGAAGCGCCTAGAACCGCTCGGTCACAACGCCTGGCGAACATTTTGTAAATGGACTGGAAAATCTAGCTTCACCCGTTAAGGTATTTTCAATATCCACGACAGCCATTATTGGTCGGAGCACAATACTTATATCACCCGTGGACAAGGCTTTCAGGCAAGCTTTGGCACAAAACACTTGGCTGGAATCGTGAGCAGACTTTTTTTAGGCTCTTACCTATTGCCGGACAAGTAGACTGCGCCACTGTGTCGTGCGTTTATTTGCAATACTTTACCCAACGCTTTAGAAAACCTTCCACTTATTGTCCGGCGACAACTATGCTTTCAACATGATGGTGCACCGCCATATTTTGGAATGAATGTGCCTGACTATTCTAATGAAGCTTTACCAAGGAACTGGCCTCGTCATGGGGGTCCAACGTTCTGGCCTCCACGTTCCCCGGACCTTTAACCACCAGACTTTTCTTTGTGGAGAGACTTAAAACAGGAACAAGTTTATAGCACTCCACCCATGGATGTACACGACCTGATGGTTGGCGTGCATGTCTCTTTGACAATGGTGGATGCAAAAAAGGTTCAAATCGCTCTAAGCACTATGGGACTTAACATCTGAGGTCAGTACCCTAGACTTAGAATTACTAAACCTAACTAACCTAAGGACATCACACACATCCACGCCCAAGGCAGGATTCGAACCAGCAACCGGAGCAGCAGCGAGGCGCCGGATTGAAGCGCATAGAACCGCTCGGCCACAGCGGCCGGCTAATGGTGGATGCAGGTGAGATGGCTAGGGTCCAGCAAAGTATGATCCAGCGAGTGGTGAAGTGGTTGCAAACGCAAGGTGGTCGATTTCAACATCTTCTCTAAAATGAACATTGCTCGTACATTTAGGTACCGGCTTTGTGAAGGTAAGCCTGAACGCCAAACTTACAGAATGGAATTGGCTCTGAGCACTATGGGACTTAACATCTGTGGTCATCAGTCCCCTAGAACTTAGAACTACTTAAAGCTAACTAACCTAAGGACATCACACACATACATGCCCGAGGCAGGATTCGAACCTGCGACCGTAGCAGTCGCGCGGTTCCGGACTGCGCTCCTAGAACCGCTAGACCACCGCCAGAATGGAATTACTGTGCGTAGCAATCTAGTGTAGACTATTCTAGGTAGTTCATTTATTGTGTTTTGTACATCATTACATACGTACTGTACCCACTATTATAGTCTATTAGCTTTGTGTCATGAACGAAACAAAAATGTTTCAAATAGCTCTGAGCACTATGGGACTTAACATCTGAGGTCATCAGTCCCCTAGAACTTAGAACTACTTAAACCTAACTAACCTAAGGAAATCGCACACATCCATGCCCGAGGCAGGGTTCGAACCTGCGACCGTAGCGGTCGCGCGGTTCCAAACTGAAGCGCCTAGAACCGCTCGGCCACTCCGGCAGGCCATGAACGAAATAAAGCGATCCTTCGTGTTATGTCTTAATGTTTACATAAAGATAAAAGATACAGAAAGAAGTACACAAGATGCCGCATTGTGGAGGTGTAAATTGGATACAATTCGATGCTCTCATAGAAGAAATAAATGCTTGGTGCCAACGCGACTCGAACATCGGAGAGTCTGCTTATTGTTCCGCACGGTTTCTTTTTTTCGCCCCAGGACGGGAAAAGGAAACTGCAAAAGAAAATATATACTTGCCATCGCGACTTGCGTCCTAGGAAAAAAAGAAAAAAAAAAGAACGAAACCTCTTCAGGCGTTGCACTGAGCCAATGGGACACAGCACATAGTTCCTGCTACCTCGTCCTGGCACACTGCGCACAGTTACAGCGTTGCCACAGCCTCGGTTTTAAGTCACATTTCTAATAAACCTATCGGTGGGGCTAAGTTTTACTAGGTACACCTTTTTCTTGAACTGGCCAAGTTTTTTTTTCTTTTATTTTTTTTTTAAATGCCGAGTCTCAAAATATGTACCGTAGACTTAAGTACGTGACATAAACTTCAGTTCGGTACCTATACATTTTTCCATATAGATTCTGGTCGTATGTGAAGTATGTTAGCGGCAAGAAACAATCAATGCCTTCTCTGCACGATAGCAATGGAGTTACTATCTAAGACTGTGCTGCCAAAGCAGAGTTACTAAACAAGCCTTTCGAAATACCTTCACAAAAGAATACGAAGTAAATGTCCCAGAATTCGAATCGAGAACAGCTGCCAACATGAGGAACGTAGAAGTAAATATCCTCGGATTAGTGAAGCAACTCAAATGACTTAATAAAAGCATGTCTTCTGGTCCAGACTGTATACCAATTAGGTTCCTTTCGGAGTATGCTGATGCATTAGTTCCATACTTAACAATCGTAAACAACCGTTCGCTCGACGAAAGATCCGTACCCAAAGACTGGAAAGTTGCACAGGTCACACCAATATTCAAGAAAGGTAGTAGGAGTAATCCATATCGTTAACGTCCATATGCAGCAGGATTTTGGAACATATATTGTGTTCGAACATTATGAATTGCCTCGAAGAAATCTGTCTATTGCCGGCCGGTGTGGCCGTGCGGTTCTAGGCGCGTCAGTCGGGAACCGCGTGACCGCTATGGTCGCAGGTTCGAATCCTGCATCGGGCATGGATGTATGTGATGTCCTTAGGTTAGTTAGGTTTAAGTAGTTCGAAGTTCTAGGGGACTGATGACCACAGTTGTTGAGTCCCATAGTGCTCAGAGCCATTTGAACCATTTTTGAAATCTGTCTATTGACACATAGTGAACATGGGCTTAGAAGACATCGTTCTTGTGAAACACAACTAGCTCTTTATTCACATGAAGTGCTGAGTGTTATTGACAAGGGATTTCAGATCGATTCCGTATTTCTGGATTTCCGGAAGGATTTTGACACTGTACGACACAAGTGGCTCGTAGTGAAATTGCGTGCTTATGGAATATCGTCTCAGTTATGTGACTGGATCTGTGATTTCGTGTCAGAGAGGTCATAGTTCGTAGTAATTGACGGAAAGTCATCGAATAACACAGGAGTGATTTCTGCCGTTCCCCCTAGGTAGTGTAATAGGGCCTTTGCTGTTACGTATCTATGTAAACGATTTGGGAGACAATCTGAGCAGCCGTCTTCGGGTGTTTGCAGATGACGCTGACGTTTATCGACTAATAAAGTCATCAGAAGATCAAAAGAAACTGCCAAACGATTTAGAAGAAACAGCGGAATGGTGTAAAATTGGAAGTTGACTTTTTACACCGAAAAGTGTGAGGTCATCCACATGAGAGCTAAAAGGAAACCGTTAAACTTTTAATACACGATAAATCAGTCTAATCTAAAAGCCATAAATCAACTAAATACCTAGGTATTACAATTACGAACAACTGAAATTGGAAGGAACACATAGAAAATGTTGTGGTTCAAAATGGTTCAAATGGCTCTGAGCACTATGGGACTTAACATCTATGGTCATCAGTCCCCCAGAACTTAGAACTACCTAAACCTAACTAACCTAAGGACATCACACAACACCCAGTCATCACGAGGCAGAGAAAAACCCTGACCCCGCCGGGAATCGAACCCGGGAACCCGGGCGTGGGAAGCGAGAATGCTACCGCACGACCGCGAGTTGCGAAAATGTTGTGGGGAAGGCTAACCAAAGACTGCGTTTTACTGGCAGGACACTTGAAAAATGTAACAGACCTACTATGGAGACTGCCTACACTACGCTTGTCCGTCCTCTTATAGAATACTGCTGCGCGGTGTGGGATCCTTACCAGGTAGGAGTGACGGAGTACATCGAAAAAGTTCAAAGACAGCCAGCACGTTTTGTATTATCGCGAAATATGGGAGAAAGTGTGACTGAAATTATACAGGATGTGGGCTGGACATCATTAGAAGAAAGGCTTTTTCGTTGCGACGGAATCTCCTCACGAAATTCCAATCACCAACTTTCTCCTCCGAATGCGAAAATACACTCCTGGAAATTGAAATAAGAACACCGTGAATTCATTGTCCCAGGAAGGGAAACTTTATTGACACATTCCTGGGGTCAGATACATCACATGATCACACTGACAGAACCACAGGCACATAGACACAGGCAACAGAGCATGCACAATGTCGGCACTAGTACAGTGTATATCCACCTTTCGCAGCAATGCAGGCTGCTATTCTCCCATGGAGACGATCGTAGAGATGCTGGATGTAGTCCTGTGGAACGGCTTGCCATGCCATTCCCACCTGGCGCCTCAGTTGGACCAGCGTTCGTGCTGGACGTGCAGACCGCGTGAGACGACGCTTCATCCAGTCCCAAACATGCTCAATGGGGAACAGATCCGGAGATCTTGCTGGCCAGGGTAGTTGACTTACACCTTCTAGAGCACGTTGGGTGGCACGGAATACATGCGGACGTGCATTGTCCTGTTGGAACAGCAAGTTCCCTTGCCGGTCTAGGAATGGTAGAACGATGGGTTCGATGACGGTTTGGATGTACCGTGCACTATTCAGTGTCCCCTCGACGATCACCAGTGGTGTACGGCCAGTGTAGGAGATCGCTCCCCACACCATGATGCCGGGTGTTGGCCCTGTGTGCCTCGGTCGTATGCAGTCCTGATTGTGGCGCTCACCTGCACGGCGCCAAACACGCATACGACCCATCATTGGCATCAAGGCAGAAGCGACTCTCATCGCTGAAGACGACACGTCTCCATTCGTCCCTCCATTCACGCCTGTCGCGACACCACTGGAGGCGGGCTGCACGATGTTGGGGCGTGAGCGGAAGACGGCCTAACGGTGTGCGGGACCGTAGCCCAGCTTCATGGAGACGGTTGCGAATGGTCCTCGCCGATACCCCAGGAGCAACAGTGTCCCTAATTTGCTGGGAAGTGGCGGTGCGGTCCCCTACGGCACTGCGTAGGATCCTACGGTCTTGGCGTGCATCCGTGCGTCGCTGCGGTCCGGTCCCAGGTCGACGGGCACGTGCACCTTCCGCCGACCACTGGCGACAACATCGATGTACTGTGGAGACCTCACGCCCCACGTGTTGAGCAATTCGGCGGTACGTCCACCCAGCCTCCCGCATGCCCACTATACGCCCTCGCTCAAAGTCCGTCAACTGCACATACAGTTCACGTCCACGCTGTCGCGGCATGCTACCAGTGTTAAAGACTGCGATGGAGCTCCGTATGCCACGGCAAACTGGCTGACACTGACGGCGGCGGTGCACAAATGCTGCGCAGCTAGCGCCATTCGACGGCCAACACCGCGGTTCCTGGTGTGTCCGCTGTGCCGTGCGTGTGATCATTGCTTGTACAGCCCTCTCGCAGTGTCCGGAGCAAGTATGGTGGGTCTGACACACCGGTGTCAATGTGTTCTTTTTTTCCATTTCCAGGAGTGTATTTTGTTGACACCGATCTACACAGGGCGGTGCGATCGCCAAGATAAAATAAGGGAAATCAGAGCTCGTACGGAAAGATATAGGTGTTCATTCCTTCCTCGCGCTATACGAGACTGGAATAATAGAGAATTGTTAAGGTGGTCCGATGAACCCTCTGCCAGTCACTTAAATGTGATTTACAGAATATCCATGCAGATGCAGATGAGGAAAGGGGGGCTCTTAACAGTCGGGTGGACAGACAGACAGATAGGCAGACGTACGGACAAACAACAAAGCGATCTTATAAGGCTTCCGTTTTTACAATCTGAGGTACGGAACAGTAAAAAAAGAGCTTTCTACCGCAGGGCGGACTGTTTGCCGCGGGTTAGTGAACTGTCAGCGGGCGCGGACGACCCTGCGATAGTCGCACAAGGCCACGGCCGCGGTGCTGGAGAATGCGATGCGATGTGTATCCTCGGTATTGTCGGAGCGCCGTGCCCGAGGCGTCCCCGGCTTCCACGCTCGACCGACCCCGCATAACGGCGGCTGCCGGGTGGTCTCCGCCCCACGTCACTCTGTGTTCCTGCCCTGCTACCGTCTCTGTGCTGACTGGCGGATCTGCCGTTCACGTCAGCTCGTCTGTAACGAGCACAAACTCGTCCTCCCGACTCACTGTCTGTCCCGGGATGGGCCTCTTCTTCCTCTGGAACGCCAAGTCCGACACTTCACGTGACTGTCTAACGCAGAGTTTTCCAAATCAGGTATTCCGACACCGCGGGGCATCGTGTGTAAGTAGGCTGTTTAGGTTCTTATATTGGTAACGCCACATAGCGCTCTGTATGAAAATCACTGACTGTGCTGTGTGCAGTCTGGCTGGTTGGACTCATTGTTGGAATATTCGCCATTGTAGTGCCGGGCAGTTGGATGTGAACAGTGTGTAGCGTTGCGCAGTTGGAGGTGAGCCGCCAGCAGTGGTGTATGTGGGGGGAGAGATGGCAGAATTTTAAGAGCGGACAATCTGGACGTGTCTCCGCCAGAAAGAGTAAATTTCTAATACTGGATATCATGAACTGATTATATAAAATGACTTTTGAACACTATTAAGGTAAATACATCTTTTGTTCTCTATCAAAATCTTTCATTTGCTAACTATGCCTATCAGTAGTTAGTGCCTTCAGTAGTTACAATCTTTTATTTAGCTGGCAGTATTGGCGCTCGCTGTTTTGCAGTAGTTCGAGCAACGAAGATTTTAGGAAGTAAGTGATTCATGAAAGGTATAGGTTATTGTTAGTCAGGGCCATTCTTTTGTAGGGTTTATTGAAAGTCAGATTGCGTTGCGCTAAAAATATAGTGTGTCAGTTTAGTGTTGATCAGAATAAGTAAAGAGCGAAATGTCTGAGTACGTTCAGTTCTGCTCAGCTGTTTAAAAATCAAATAACGTAAGGGGTTTATCAGCACAGTAATTCATAAGCATTTCTAAGGGGACGTTTCACGTGTGGTACAGTGGCTCCCTACCTGGGAGTAATTACCCCCTGAGGGTATCAACTAAACGATTTGACACTGTTTCAGTCACAAAACTATTTACAAAAGATCATTACTATTATCACGATTTTGTAAGACTCTGATATTAATTATATGAGTTAACAATAATTACTTTTTCTTAATTGGTAGCATTAATGGGGTGGAGGTTACAGGTTCCTCGCATAGTCCACCAACTGCACACATATGTTGTGCTTTGTCCGGTATGATAAAAGTGAGACTGCACATAACAAATGCTAAAGACCTCAATAAAATGTCTTCTCCAAGTTGTAGATAGTACTTGCAATAGTCCAGAAGCTGCTTCATTACTCGCTTCAAAACAAGTAAATTGACAGCATGACAGAGCAGTATCTACGTAAGGGCTACTATGCAGTTTATTATTATTATTATTATTATTATTATTATTATTTCTTTCATTTCTCAGACGTTATGTCTGGTTAAAAATGGAAAGTGACGCGGACCTTGATCAAGCGTGACTTCCTTTTAACTGTACGGTGTGTGTTACACTGCATTTAGGAACTTTCGGGTAATTGAACATGTATCAATAATTACATATTTCTGTAGTTTTATATATATGTTTGGATGTAGCTGTATTGCGTTGATGTACTGGTGAATATTGTGTGGTATGATTCCTGTAGTTGATAGTATAATTGGTATAATGTCACCTTCATCCTGATGCCACATGTCCTTGACTTCCTCAGCCAGTTGGATGTATTTTCCAATTTTTTCTCCTGTTTTTTTCTGCATATTTGTAGTGTTGGGTGTGGGTATTTCGATTAGTTGTGTTAATTTCTTCTTTTTATTGGTGAGTATGATGTCAGGTTTGTTATGTGGTGTTGTTTTATCTGTTATAATGGTTCTGTTCCAGTATAATTTGTATTCATCATTCTCCAGTACATTTTGTGATGCATACTTGTATGTGGGAACGTGTTGTTTTATTAGTTTATGTTGTATGGCAAGTTGTTGATGTATTATTTTTGCTACATTGTCATGTCTCTAGGATATTCTGTATTTGCTAGTATTGTACATCCGCTTGTGATGTGATCTACTGTTTCTGTTTGTTGTTTGCAAAGTCTGAATTTATCTGTTGTGCTATTGGGATCTTTAATAATATGCTTGCTGTAATATCTGGTTTTTATTGTTTGATCCTGTATTGCAATCATGAATCCTTCCGTCTCACTATATATATTGCCTTTTCTTAGCCATGTGTTGGATGCGTCTTGATCGATGTGTGGGTGTGTTAGATGATACGGGTGCTTGGCATGTAGTGTTTTCTTTTTCCAATTTACTTTCTTCGTATCTGTCGATGTTATGTGATCTAAAGGGTTGTAGAAGAGGTTATGAAATTGCAGTGGTGTAGCCGATGTATTCATATGAGTGATTGCTTTGTGTATTTTGCTAGTTTCTGCTCGTTCTATAAAGAATTTTCTTAAATTGTCTACATGTCCATAATGTAGGTTTTTTATGTCGATAAATCCCCTTCCCCCTTCCTTTCTGCTTACTGTGAATCTTTCTGTTGCTGAATGTATGTGATGTATTCTATATTTGTGGCACTGCGATCGTGTAAGTGTATTGAGTGCTTCTAGGTCTGTGTTACTCCATTTCACTACTCCAGATGAGTAGGTCAATATTGGTATAGCATAAGTATTTATAGCTTTTGTCTTGTTTCTTGCTGTCAATTCTGTTTTCAGTATTTTTGTTAGCCTTTGTCTATATTTTTCTTTTAGTTCTTCTTTAATATTTGTATTATCTCTTCCTATTTTTTGTGTGTATCCTAGATATTTATAGGCATCTGTTTTTTCCATCGCTTCTATGCAGTCGCTGTGGTTATCCAATATGTAATCTTCTTGTTTAGTGTGTTTTCCCTTGACTATGCTATTTTTCTTACATTTGTCTGTTCCAAAACCGATATTTATATCATTGCTGAATACTACTGTTATCTTTAGTAATTGGTTGAGTTGTTGATTTGTTGCCGCCAGTAGTTTTAGATCATCCATGTATTGCAAATGTGTGATTTTGTGTTGGTATGTTCCAGTAATATTGTATCCATAATTTGTATTATTTAGCATGTTGGATAGTGGGTTCAGAGCAAGGCAGGACCGAAAGGACTTACTGAGTCTCCTTGGTGTATTCCACGCTTAATCTGTATTGGCTGTGATGTGATATTATTTGAATTTGTTTGGATATTAAGTGTGGTTTTCCAATTTTTCATTGCTATGTTTAGGAAATGTATCAATCTACTTTGTATATTTCCAATATTAGTAGTAACAATGAGTGGGGTACACTATCAAAAGCTTTTTGGTAATCAATGTATGCGTAGTGTAGTGACCTTTGTTTAGTTTTAGCTTGATATGTCACCTCTGCATCTATTATCAGTTGCTCTTTACATCCTCGTGCTCCTTTGCAACAGCCTTGTTGTTCTTCATTTATAACTTTGTTCTGTGTTGTATGTGTCATTAATTTCTGTGCAATGACTGAAGTTAATATTTTGTATATTGTTGGTAGGCATGTTATGGGGCGATATTTAGCTGGGTTTGCTGTGTCTGCTTGATCTTTAGTTTTCAGATAAGTTATTCCATGTGTAAGTGTATCAGGGAATGCGTATGGGGCTGCAATGTAACTGTTAAATAATTTGGTTAGATGTGAATGCGTTGAGGTGAACTTCTTTAGCCAGAAATTTGCTATTTTATCTTTTCCAGGGGTTTTCCAATTGTGCTCGGGTGACTTCATGTTGCAAAATTATCACTTCAGGCATTTGTGGTATCATCTTGTATGTGTCTGTTTCTGCTTGTATCCACCGTGCATGCCTGTTATGTTGTACCGGGTTTGACCATATGTTGCTCCAGAAGTGTTCCATGTCTGTTATGTTTGGTGGATTGTCTATTTTAATGTGTGTATTATCTGTTGTCTGGTAAAATTTATTTTGGTTTGTGTTGAATGTTTGGTTTTTTTTCCTTCTATTTTCCCTTTTTTTGTATCTTCTAAGGCGTTTGGCGAATGCTTGTAATTTCTGCTTCTTTTCATCTAATTGCTCTATCGCTTCTTGTTGTGAGATTTTACCTAACCTTTTTCGTTTTTTGTCTGATATTTCATTTCTTATAAATTGTGTTACTATTATTATTATTATTATTATTATTATTATTATTATTATTAGAGTGATTAGACACTAAGTTTAACAGCCTTAAGTCGTCCAATTTCTTCCAGTTCAGAAGTTCCAAGTTCAGAAGTCCTCCAAAAGGTACACAACGTGTGCTAATCGTTGTGGTGCACGCTCGATGATTTCGGTTAAGAGTTAAGGACTTTTTAGAGACGATAAATATTCTCCCAGTAATAACAAATGCGAAAAATAAGTGCGAGAATTCTTACGAGCAAGGCTTACCAGAGAATTGCTATTAGCGGAAGAGAAGGTATGACCGAAGGTAATGCCTGCACCTGTGTCATCTAGATCTAAACCTACATACATCACAAGCCACCGTACGAATGCGGGAGGGCACATTTCACCACTAATAGTCATTTCCTTTCCTGTTCCACGAGCGAATAGAAATAGGGAATAAGGTCTATCTATATCCCTCCTTACGACTCATTTCTCTTCTTGGTCCTTAGGCTGGCGGAAACACACTCTCACAACAGTCAGCTGCAAATGGGCCAGAATTCAATAATTCTACACTTAAAGGGTGGTTGGCTGAATGGCCTCAATATAAAGTCAAAATTAGTTCTTGCGAAAGCTGAGAATAGGGCATCAGATTTCCTGGATGTAAAAGCTGAATTGTGGGCCGTCTAGAACCAACATTATATCCGAAAGTTGGAAGTTTGCCGTTATGTTTCGTCATAACATAGATATATACTGAAGCTTCTGGCAAATTAAAACTGTGCCCCGAATCAGGATCCAGACTTGTGAACTTCGCTTTACCCACGCACGTGCTGTATTGCGCGAGCCATACAAACTCCGACGCACCCTCAGGGTTTTCGTTCCGCCACTATGTCTTTCCTATGTTTCAAAATTCACAGGACTTCTCCTGTATACATTGCGGGTGTATGATGTTTACGTCGCCGCTGCAGACGACAGATTCGACAGCCATCTGTCTTTTCACAGATCACTGCGTGCGTATCTCTCTGTCTCCCTATTTGGTCAAATGTCTGAGCGGAGTGAAAACAAGTTTCGCTATAAATTGCTCAATGAGTTTTTGTCCGAAGTTTCATAGCCGAGCGAAGAGTGACAAATGAACAACCGGTGCATCAAACAGAGCAGTTTAGCTAAGACAGTATTGATCACTAGAAAGTAAACCGGTAAATAAGAATAACTTAATTAGTGACTTCAGTGAAAACTGAAACATTTCAGGGACAGCTGCTGCTTGTTGTGTAAATGAAGTTAAAGTTCATCTCTACAAGACCTAGCTATTTTGGGCATACAAAGTTGTGATATTTGAGTATCAAAAGACTTTCTTCGAATCAAGCACTAAATTTAGAGCATTTCGACAAGTGCAGATATTAGGAAGGCAAATTAGCTATCAAAAAGTTTATTTTTTCAAAGTCTAGCTATTTTGCTCATAGAGAATTGTATTGGTACCATATTTAACTGTCAAATGGTTTCCTCCAAATCAAGCACTAAATTCAAGACATTCCGAGAAGAGAAGACGCTACAATAGCAAAAGAGATTTCGAATATCATGCTTTCTGAACAAAACCTGAAAATAAAAAGCAAAAATTTGAAAAATTATAGGTTGAACGATTTGTGGAATGTTTTGTCTAAAAGTAAGAAATAAAATAGAGAGACATTTTCCATGCCTTTGAATGATGCTCGAAAGCAACGAATGTTTTTCAAAATGATTTTTCCTCTCCCACTCTTTCTGGAGCAGTTGCTTTTATGTTCGTCTTTGGGAAACTAGTGCAACTGTGACAAAACAAAAACAGTAACAATAAGTGTACTCGGCGGCCGATTTGTGTCATTCTGCCAGTCCTTTAAACACACACACACACACACACACACACACACACACACACATATATATATATATATATATATATATATATATATATATATATATATATATATCACACATCCTTGTTGGCCTACAGCATCAATTATCAGTTCATTTCTTTATATAAATTCGCACAGTTCCAGGCCTGTCCTGACAACAGTAGAGTAGGGGCTACTGATTAAAACCCACAATGTTTGCGATCACCCAGCATCCTTTTCAGTCAAGCCACAGAAACGTCTTGTCGATTTAAAGGGATGACACGTAATGTCCCAATTAAACCTCTTTCACGAGTTCAGATATAAATCGAGAGAGAGGGAGAGTGTTCGTGCGCGCGTATGTGCGTGCAAGTGTAGCAGAAATCAATATCCAAACGAAGTCACTTCTAGATCTCATCCGTGTATGAATCACTGGTTAATGGAAGACTACGCGGTCTTTGTCACGATACTGCACGCCGCCAATATCTGAACCAAAATTTCGGGTAAATGTGGTCACCCAGCAGAAATTAACAGTGTGGAAATAATATTTTCTGTATATAATAACCGAATAGACTCACAAAGAATCAAAATTTTTCCACCGTGCACTCCATTTCAAATCATTTCGCTTTTTCTGTATCACTTTACAATTTCGAAATGCCCGCTGGCTAAATCAATTACTGTAGGCAATGTTTTTCAAAGCAGGTTGCTGGAAATTAATTTCGTTACTAGAAGTTCTAACACGAAGAAAATTTTCCACTTTTAAAAACTTTGTTCGCTTGACTGGACTTCTAAAAAAAATCAGAAACGACAAAAATAAAAAGGTGATACTGCAGTGGAGGTATAACGTTTACAAAGGAACAAATTACTTTGTGTTTAGTGTACGTTCCTTTGTTTGTCTCTCGACGTTTAAAAGAATTAAATGCTTTAGCAAATTAAATGTGAACGTTAGCATAATTACGCAGGGCTCTGAGCAGTTGCACACATCACGAATTAATTAAAAACTGGCTCTGATTGTTTCAAAAAAGTGAGCCTCAGAAATTCCTGCTGAAGATGAATTGGCGCAAAAAAGCCACAGACAAACGATTATCTGTGCCAGCTCTTTGAAGGAAAACGTGTAATTCTTTAACAGACGTTTCCAGAAAAATATGTATGAATGCGCAATCACTTTTCGGAGTCACTGACCTTAGAAAGAGAATTCTAGTGGAGCTGCTTTTACCCTTGTATTTGACTTATGCTGAGAAAGCTTGTACTTGAAGAACAAAAAACTTATACATTAATTCAGAAATAGCCTGCATGGTGTATCTATGAAACCATCAAAACCATTGAAAGGTATAGCCACGAGTTTGTATTAGTCTTCTGCATCGTCAGTCAAAGTAATTGATCGTTCCAGACAGAGTGAGTCGTGCGAATACTTCGTTCAAAATTTCGGAACAGACAATAACAACAGGGTGATCTCAAATTGCCACCTGCAGACTTGAGAGCCCTGTGTTCACTGTGGAGGACAGGAATCGTGCGAAGCACGTTGTTGAAGCCATTCTGGAAACTGAATGGCCTCAATTAATTAACGTAGTAAATATGAATGTGAAGACCTGAACCATAAATCCGTCACACTGATTACTAAAGTTAGAAAACCTACCGTCGTTTTTAAATAATTTGATAAAAGACAAGTTGTCGTGGTTTACTGACATGGTCAGTACCAATTATTAGGTTACGATGATCAACCATCAGAGGCTCATCGGCTCAGAGTTTAATGTACTATGCGAGATGCATTGGACTTTTATCCTAACCAAGACCGTGAGTGATGAAAAAGATACACAGTGCTTTAAGAAATAAAAAACTCAATAAATTTCCGGAAAACGGAAGAGAGCAGCACCCCAATATTAAATGAACGTGTAAAAGCCTGCATAAATGCATGCAAATGAAATCAAATTCATTGCAACAAATACTATGACACATGTCTTCGACTCACTTGAAAATTAAATTCTACAAATAAGAAAAATTTAATGTTATATTATGTCAGCCAATGAAGCAAAATCGAAAGTCTAGCCTCTTCTCGATTTGGTGTGGGTAAATGTAAAGTAGTATTACAAATTCCAAACGATTTCTTAACACAGGTCGATTACCGACATTCATTGTTGACAGTGGAGGCTCTACAACATATTAAAATTTTTGTGGCTTACAATCCGCCTGAGGTGACAAAAGTCATCAGATGCTTTCTAATATCGTATGGGACCTCCTCCATCCCTGCGTATTGTAGCAGCGCGACGTGGCATGGACTCAACAAGTCGTTAGAAGTACCCTGCCGAAATATTGAGCCATGTTGCCTCTACAGGTTGGTGCACTGACAGTGATCGGGCCAAATATCTCACGAAATAAGCGTCAAACGAAAAAACTACGAAGAACGAATCTCGTCTAGCTTGAAAGGGGAAACCAGATGGCGGTATGGTTGGCCCGCTAGATGGCGCTGCCGTAGGTCAAACGGATATCAACTGCGTTTGTTTTTTTTAAAATAGGAATCACCATTCTTTATTACATATTCGTGTAGTACGTAAAGAAATATGAATGTTTTAGTTGGATCACTTTTTTCGCTTTGTGATAGATGGCGCTGTAATAGTCACAAACGTATAAGTACGTGGAATCACGTAACGTTCCTCCAGTGCGGACGGTATTTGCTTCGTGATACATTACCCGTGTTAAAATGGACCGTTTACCAATTGCCAACGGACGTGTGCTATGTATGTTGCTCCGTATCCTGGACATCATCCAAGTGTCCGGACCGTTCACCGGATAGTTACGTTATTTAAGGAAACGGGAAGTGTTCAGCCACATGTGAAACGTCAACCGCGACCTGCAACAAATGATGATGCCCAAGTAGGTGTTTTAGCTGCTGCCGCGGCTAATTCGCAAATCAGTAGCAGAGAAATTTAGCGAGAATCGAGAACCTCAAAAACGTCGATGTTGAGAATGCGACATCAACACCGATTGCACCCGTACCATATTTCTATGCACCAGGAATTGCATGGCGACGACTTTGAACGTCGTGTACAGTTATGCCACTGGGCACAAGAGAAATTACGGGACGATGACAGATTTTTTGCACGCGTTCTGTTTACCGATGAATCGTCATTCACCAACAGCGGTAAGGTAAAACGGCATAATATGCACTATTGGGCAACGGAAAATCCACGATGGCTGCGACAAGTGGAACATCAGCGACCTTGGCGGGTTAATGCATGGTGCGGCATTATGGGAGGAAGGATAATTGACCCCCATTTTATCGATGCCAATGTAAATGGTGCAATGTATGTTGATTTCCTACGTAATGTTCTACAAATGTTAATACAAGATGTTTCACTGCATGACAGAATGGATGTCCGGCACACAGCTCGCGTGCGGTAGAAGCGGTATTGAATAGCATATTTCATGACAGGTGGATTGGTCGTCGAAGTACCATACCATGGCCGGCACGTTCACCTGATCTGACGTCCCCGGATTTCTTTCTGTGGGGAAAGTTGAAGGTTATTTGCTATCGCCTGACAACATGCGTCAGCTCATTTTCAATGCATGTGCGAACATTACGGAAGGCGAACTACTCGCTGTTGAAAGGAATGTCGTTACACGTATTGCCAAATGCATTGAGGTTGACGGACATCATTTTGAGCATTTATTGCATTAATGTCTTATTTACAGGTAATAACGCTGTAACAGCATGCGTTCTCAGAAATGATACGTTAACAAAGGTACATGTATCACATTGGAACAACCGAAATAAAATGCTCAAACGTACCTACGTTCTGTATTTTAATTTAAAAAACCTACCTGTTACCATCTGTTCATCTAAAATTGTGAGCCATATGTTTGTGACTATTATAGCGCCATTTATCACAAAGCGAAAAAAGTGGTCCAACTAAAACATTCATATTTCTTTACGTACTACACGAATATGTCATAAAAAATGGTGGCTCCTATTTTAAAAAACGCAGTTGATATCCGTTTGACCTCTGTCAGCGCCATCTAGCGGGCCAACCATAGCGCCACCTGGTTTCCCCCTTCAAGCTAGACAAGTTTCGTTCTTGGTAGTTTTTTCGTTTGATGCTTATTTCGTGAGATATTTGGCCCGGTCACCATCAATGGACCACCCTGTATCGCGGTCCGTAATTGCGAAGGTTTTGTCAGTGCAGGAATTTGTGCACGAACTTTCTCGATTATGTCTTATAAATGTTCGATGGGATTCATATCGGGAAGTCTTGGTGGCCAGACCATTTGCTGGAACTGTCCAGAATGTTCTTCAAACCAGTCACGAACAGTTGTGACCCGGTGACATGGCTTATTGTCATCCATAAAAATTCCATCGTTATTTGGGAACATGAAGTCCATGTATGGCTACAAATGGCCTTCAAGTAGCCGAACATAATCAGGACTCAGTCCATTCCATGTAAATACAGTCCAAACCATTATTTAGAAGCAACTAGCTTTCACAGTGTCTCGTTGCGAGCATGGGTCCGTGGTTTCGTGAGGTCTGTGCCACACTCTAACCCTACCATTAGCCCTTACTAACTGAAGTAGTGACTCATGTGACCAGGCAACGGTTTTCCGGTCACCTAGGGTCCAACGGGTATGATCTCGAGCCCAGGAGAGGCGCTGCAGGCGATGTCATGCTTTTAGCAAAGGCACTCTCAGCGGTCGTTTACTTCCCTAGCCCATTAACGCCAGATTTTGCCACACTGCCCTAACAGATACGTTCGGCATACGTCCCACATTGATTTCTGCTGTTCTTTCACGTAATGTTGCTTGTCTATTAGCACTGACAGATCTATGCAAATGCAGCTACCCTCGGCCGTTAAGTGAAGGGCGTCGGCCGCTGAGTTGCCGGTCTTGAAAGGTATAGCCTGAAGTGTGGTATCTCCGGCACACTCTTGACACTGTGGGTTGTTGGGTTGTTTTTGGGGAAGGAGACCAGACAGCGAGGTCATCGGTCTCATCGGATTAGGGAAGGATGGGGAATGAATTCGGCCGTGCCATTTCAAAGGAACCACCCCGGCATTTGCCTGGAGCGATTTTGGGAAATCACGGAAAACCTAAATCAGGATGGCCGGACGCGGGATTGAACCGTCGTCCTCCCGTCTTGACACTGTGGATCGCCGAATATTGAATTCTCTGACGATTTACCAAATGTAATATCCCATCCGTCTAGCTCCAACTATCATTCCGCGTTGAAAATCTCTTAATTCCCACCGTACGGCCATAATCACCTCGGAAACCTTTCCACACGAATCACCCGAGTACAAATGACAGCTCCACCAATAGACTGGCCTTTTGTATCTTGTGTACGCGATACTAACGCTATCTGTTATATGTGCATATCGCTATCCCATGACTGCTGTGACCTCAGTGTACCTCGTATATGACACATTCCCCATTGTGTGCATTTTTCATATTCCACTGCTGTACTCGCCCCGTATCCCACGTGAACTAAATCTAAACATTACCTACCTCCACTGCACTTCATCTTCTCGAGCGTATCTGCACATATCTGTGAACTCACGCACCGAATAGAGAAGCCTCTCGCTGTGTTAGTTGCTACCCATTACCACTCGCAGTCCCTCCATAACTTGCACTCAGCGTGATATTCAACTAAATATACCGCACGTTGGCAAGTAAAAGGGAATATGTGGGAAGGATTGTAAACGACAAATGTGTTCTCCCTTAACAATGCGTTCTCGGCTAGGTTAGAAGACCTGCCAATGCCACTGACAAAATCTTTTACCAGTCGGTTTATATTTTTCTACTACTTATATCCATTTTGTAGTAACAAACACATTTTATCAGTTGAGTTGACACGGTCACTATCAATCGAGAGAAAAGTGCACAAGCAGTCCAAAATTTCTTTAAATGTTTGAGTGGCTCAAGAGGTGAAACAGAAACACAAATGGACAATAATGATAACAACGAAACTCGAGAAGTAATGCCAAATTGTATGAAGTAGTCGACGTATGTAAAAAGGAACTGAACCTGAAGTTGGTTTAGTTTCAGTAGATGTCGCGAAGCTCGAGAAACAGTAATACACAAAGACAATACAAGTTTTTGCGCAATTTCTGTAGAGAAGTTAAGTCCCTCACATTAGGACAATGCTGTAATTTCTGCTTTGCATGAAATGTGACAGACAAGATAGAAAAATAAAAATACTGCAGAACTACCACTCTTCTTTCGGCAATGCGCAGGACATTTATTGAAATCGTTCCAACTGCATAGAAAAAATATTGCGTTTTAATGAATCTAAGAAATTAGAAGGGTTTACAAGCGGCTACAGCAAGGGCACAATTTGCAACTAACCACGAAATATCAGAACGGAGCAAAGAATATGACTAATGACTTCGTCTATCTATCGACTAAATTTCAATAAATTTCTTATTGGCAACCATTGAGAACAAAATAGTGGATCACTCTATGCTGGTATACTAAAGAACATGTAGTTCAATTCTGCAACGTACCTTAAATATCGTCAGGATAGTGAGAGCAGACACATAAGTAGATTACATAGGATCAAAACTGCTCTCAATAGTCCTACATAAAGTTTACAGCTACTTAAACTGAGAAATTGAAGAAGGTAATCGTCCTAATGAAACATATCTGAACCAGCACTGTTTCGCTGGGAGTTGTACAATTTGTCTTTAATATAGGAAAGCCTCAACAACGAATGGAAGAACTTACGGAATAAATTTGGAAAATGGCCTTAATATCAATCATAAGAACGGAAAAAGAACGCATAATCAACACAACAAACGACAAAAAAACAATGAAGTTATATAACCAGTTGACATATTTTGGTATTTTTGAGAATTGAAGACAACGATTGCCTGCACAAAAAGAAGATATGAACGTGGCGGTAAAACTATAGTGCATTTGATAAACTAAATAGGATTTGGAAAAAAATGAGAATAAAAAATTTTTCAGTGTGGTTTAAATGGAAAATTTACGATCAGTGTGTAGTAACAGGTCTGACTTACGACAGTGATATAAGGAATTTTAATGCAAAAAGATGCCAATAGTTAGAGGGTTTTATAGCAAGTAAAGGAGAAATGTGTGGTGTCACCGCCAGACACCACACTTGCTAGGTGGTAGCTTTAAATCGGCCGCGGTCCATTAGTACATGTCGGACCCGCGTGTCGCCATTGTGTGATCGCAGACCGAGCGCCACCACAAGGCAGTCTCGAGATACGGGCTAGCACTCGCCCCAGTTGTACGGACGACTTTGCTAGCGACTACATGGACGAAGCATTGCTCATTAGCCGAGCCAATAGTTAGAATAGCCTTCAGCTAAGTCAATGGCTACGACCTAGCAAGGCGCCATTAGTAACATTGCATGTATCTATGGAGTCTCACTTATATCGTCAATAGCGATGTACCAAGGATGGATTAAAGTTAAGTATTCCAGAAGCTACGTACTTTTCTTTATAGCATTCATTACGTATCCTGTTACAGACCTATCTCTTGCCTGCGTAAACTAAACGCGTGCCTTTCGGCTACTTCCGTGGCGTGGCTGTCTTGCTACGCCACAACAAAATGTATTTTGAGAATTGCTAGCAGAGACAGAGAATAAAGTAATAGGTTAGGGAAGAAACTCTGGTGGAAGACGTAGCAGTGGATGTCAAAAGTACTTGTGGGAAATTAAAAAGAGATCAAGTTTTAAAATGGTAAGATAGCTTGTTTGATATTTTTAATCAGGTTCGTATTACAAGGTCAATTTATTTAAAGATTTAGGGGCGTTTTAGTGCAACCTAACACATTGCACCTTTTGAAGGCATGTGTGGAGCACTATCTACTTATCGCCGATGTAAGGACGTTACAAACATGCTGCAGGATATGAAAGACATCGTTAGCCCTGTGCTGATGTAAAACGCTGGAAAATTAAAAAAAAAAACTCCACGATAGAAATGACGAGGTAGCGTGTTCAAGGTATTTCAAACAGTTGCAGATATATAAGAGAGAGCGAATGTTGATGCTTATACTGGTATACTGGGTCATTCAATTTCTTTCTGTGCTGTGTCTTTATGAAATACTTAGATTTAGTTGTTTCGGCACGCTCAAACAAACAGCAGATAATCATTTCGCTATAAGCTTCAAATGTAATAAACAGCGCCATGAAAGAGAATAAATAAATCGAAATAAAAAAAAGGCATTCAAGTTATTTATTCTCTAACGACAGCTGAAATGCAGTTATAAAAGATCACGGTATTAATTAGGTTTCTGACCAACTACAGAAATACACAGAATTTGCGTCTGATGTTCTTTTAAAGAAATGAATGATGTATTACCTGGCTATTAGCAGAATGCTGAATGCTGAATTCGGCCGAACAAGATGCAAATGCATTGCAAAACACTGCAAGCTTGTGCGTCGCATAGGATAATGGCTTGCATTACCTGCTGCATTTGTACCATATCACCAGTTAATTCACCAAAGTATCATTGAAATAAGCACGACTAAATACAAGAGAATAAAAAGAAGAAATAGGCTGAGGTTTGCGCTGGCGTGAGATGCAAACCCTACGAATGATTCTGATGTTGCGCATTTTACTTCAGTGTACATCATTAGCAGTGTTGGTCTGTATTTGGATATGGAATCTCCAGCAATGAAACAGTGCTTAACTAGTAACCAGGCATTCAAAAGAAGTGCTACTCAGGAAGTTGTTGTTGTGTTCTTCAGACCGAATACCGGTTTTATGCAGCTCTCCATGTTAATCTCTGCTGTGTAAACGTCTTGATCTCTGCAGAACCTTGTATATCCACTTGAACCTGCTTATTGTAGCCATTCATTTTCTCCCTTTACAATTTTCAGCCCCCCCCCCCCCCCTCCCACCACCTTCCACCCCATCCCGACCCCTCCACACACATACACACACACACACACACACACACACACACACAACACACACACAAACACAAAAACAACACACTTCAGCCACCCGCGGTGGCCGAGTGGTTCTAGGCGCTTCAGTCCGGAACTGCGCGACTGCTACGGTCGCAGGTTCGAATCCTGCCTCGGGTTCAAAAAAATGGTTCAAATGGCTCGGAGCACTATGGGACTTAACTTCTAAGGTCGTCAGTCACCTAGAACTTAGAACTACTTAAACCTAACTAACCTAAGGACATCACACACATCCATGTCCGAGGCAGGATTCGAACCTGCGAACGTAGCAGTCGCGCGGTTCCAGACTGTAGGGTCTAGAACCGCTCAGCCACCCCGGCCGGCCCTGCCTCGGGCATGGATGTGTGTAATGTCCTCAGATTAGTTAGGTTTAAGTAGTTCTAAGTTCTAGGGGACTGATGACCTCCGATGTTAAATCCTATAGTGCTCAGAGCCATTTGAACAACACACTTCCCTCCCTTACTATGAGAATTGACTATGCAATCGCACGCATCGTAGGCACCAGACTCAATGACCGTTAGGAATTAAAGCACAGATAATCACAGATTGCGCATTATCTTATTTATTTCTAGCTTCACCCATGAGACGCGAGGATCTTCAGACGTTCAAAACTCAGATCTACACCATCGTCATGACAGGACTTCGTACTGACGATAGGGCAAAAATGGATCTGGTAGACTTTCATGTCTTTCCATCGAGACAGTGAAAAGATGCTCGCATCTGATGAACGAAACTACACTGGTGTGCCAAACTGAAGAGCGAAAGTAGCTCTGGCGTCATGTGTCACTGCGAAGTAATATGGCTTGACGAAACTTGGACCATTCACGAAAAGAACTGCTAGAGTATAGCGCAGAAGATAACTGAAAGCTATAGACAACGAGACGAAGATAAATGACCCTTTTATTCAAAGTCAGTAATTCCGCTGAAGTCATCGCGATTCATGATGGTCCTCTGGGCAGTACAAAAGGCGGGAAACGTTTCTTAGTAGGCTGTGTGATCGCCATTGACGTCAGAGCACGCTCTGCAACGCGCTGCCATAGTGGCCACAGGGATGGTAAGGAGTTATTGTGGCATGGCGTGCCATTCCTCCGCTAGCGCAGAGGTCGTTCGTGCATGTGGACGTTCTGCAATACGGTTTACCAACGCATTCTACACGTGATCGATAGAACTTACTTGTTCCCACCTCTCGCCATATGAGGTTACGTAATGCATCCATCAACACTGTCGAATAATAATAATAATAATAATGAGCGTATGGCATTGGTGGACCCTCGCGGGCGGTTCGGCCGCCGCTCCACAAGTTCTTTAACGCCACTACGGCGACTTGCGAGTAAATGAGGATGAAATGATGATGAGATACACACAACACCCAGTCATCTCGAGACAGAGAAAATCCCCGCCCCGTCGGGAATCGAAACCGGGACCCCGTGCGCGGGAAGTGAGAACCCTACCGCAAGACCACGAGCCGCGGACTAACACTGTCAAACGTGATCACTTAGTAGTCCAGGTGCCATGGTGTGGGGAGGCATAGTGCTGGATGGGGGCTACTGACCTCTAAATTTTTGAACACAGTGCATTGTATTCCTTGCCCATGTGCATCTTTCCAGGAGTGCATTCGGCCCTGGACTCATTTTTATGGATGACAGTGTGCGATCGCACTGAACACCTCAAGTGGAGCTTTTGCAAGGAAAGGACATTCGGCAAATGGACTGGCTTGCACGTCCCCCAGGCTTAAATATCATCGATCACGTCTGGGATGCATTGGGGAGATGTACTACAACACGTCCACATGTACCAACAACCATGGAGCAGCTGTCAGAGGCACTGGTGGAGGAATGGAGCGCCCAGCCACAAGAACTCATTAGCAACACCGTGGCCAGCGTGGGACCAGGTTGCAGAGGGTGCACTAGCGTCCGTGGCGATCACATATCCCATTAAGAATCATGTCCCACCTTTTGTAATGTCCAGGGGACCGTCATAAATCGTGGTGGCTTCATTGTCATTGTTGTTGTGGTCTTCAGTCCAGAGACTGGTTTGATACAGCTCTTCATATTACTCTATCCTGTGCAAGCTTCTTCATCTCCCAGTACCTAATGCAACCTACATCCTTCTGAATCTGCTTACTGTATTCATCTCTTGGTCTCCCTCTAAGATTTTTACCCTCCACGCTACCCTCCAATACTAAATTGGTGATCCCTTGATGCCTCAGAACATGTTCTACCAACCGATCCCTTCTTCTAGTCAAAGTGTGCCACAAATTTCTCTTCTCCCTAATTCTATTCAATACCTCCTCGTTAGTTATGTGATCCACTCATCTAATCTTCAGCATTATTCTGTAGCACCACATTTCGAAAGCTTCTATTCTCTTCTTGTCCAAACTATTTATCGTCCACGTTTCACTTCTATACATGGCCACACTCCATACAAATACTTTCAGAAATGACTTCCTGACACTTAAATCTATACTCGATGTTAACAAATTTCTCTTCTTCAGAAACGCTTTCCTTGTCATTGCCAGCTTACATTTTATATCCTCTCTACTTCGACCATCAGCAGCTATTTTGCTCCCCAAATAGCAAAACTCATTTACTACTTTAACGTCTCATTTCGTAATCTAATACCCTCAGCATCACTCGATTTATTTCGACTACATTCCATTATCCTCGTTTTGCTTTTGTTGATGTTCATCTTATATCCTCCTTTCAAGACACTGTCCATTCCGTTCAGCTGCTCTTCCAAGTCCTTTGCTGTCTCTGCCATCGGCGAACCTCAAAGTTTTTATTTCTTCTCCATGGATTTTAATTCCTACTCCGAATTTTCTTTTGTT
The DNA here is from genome assembly GCF_023864345.2 of Schistocerca serialis cubense. Lineage (NCBI taxonomy): Eukaryota > Metazoa > Arthropoda > Insecta > Orthoptera > Acrididae > Schistocerca > Schistocerca serialis. The sequence continues at coordinate 426,833,158 of NC_064645.1, forward strand.
TCCTATACTGCTTGCTCAATATACAGATTGAATACCATCGGGGAAAAGGCTACAACCCTGTCTCACTCCCTTCCCAACCACTGCTTCCCTTTCATGCTCCTCGCCTCTTATAATTGCCATCTGGTTTCTGTACAAATTGTAAATAGCCTTTCGCTCCCTGTATTTTACCCCTGCCACCTACAGAATTTGAAAGACAGTTAACATTGTCAAAAGGTTTCTCTAAGTCTTCAAATGCTAGAAACGTAGGTTTGACTTTCCTTAATCATTGTCATTATTGTCGGTGAACAAATTTTCTGTACGTCTCATTGCGTATTTGTTTCAGTTACCTTTTATACTATAATGTAGCAGTTCTTTCTAGATATGGTCCATGTTTCGTCTAGATATGTTACTTTGCAGAGAAATATCATGCGAAAGTTACTTTCGTCCTTAAGTTTTGCACAAGAGTTTAGTAATCCATCAAATAATACGGATAATCTGACGCTTCACCTGGAAATGAAAGCGACCAATAACACCGCCCCCCCCCCCCCCCCAACTCGATGCAGCAACTCTTTATTAGCTTTTAGATCTACACATTTTATTTTCAGCATTCTTCTGATGCACCAGTATTTCTTGTCTATACTGCTTATCGTCCACGTTTCACTTCCCTATAAGAGATAACACTCCAGACAAATACGTTCCACAAAAATCCACTTAGCACTTAAATTTGTTTATGAACTCTTACCAACGCTAGGGTTGGAACACCGATCTGCTGCCCGGTAGGTAGATACGCTAACCACTACGCCAGCCTGGCACAGTGTCTTAGCAGAACTGCATCGATTATCCGTGCACACCTTCCTCCTCAATCCAAATTCCCATTCGTGTCTTAGCCCAATTGGAGAAGCTCTACATATGCATCGAGCAAAATGGGTGATCCTGCCCGAAAGGCAGGGATAGGTGCTTTGAACAAATGAAACTATATGATACGGAGACCTTTTCAATATATGCAGACTGAAGCGACGACTGAAAATTTGCACCAAGGCTGGGACTCAAATATAGGCCTCGTGCTCACTAAGCACATGCCGTTCATATGTAGGGGGGATACCTTGAGAGATCTTGATTGTGGACTGAGAAGGATGGCGTGCTAAGGCTGTCCGTGCAATTCTGCGAAGCCACTGTGCGAGGGTGACGTGGTGGTTAGTACATTTGCCTACTAAGTAGCAGCCCCCTGTTTGAACCCTGGCCGTGGTACGAATTTATATGTACACACTCATCATAGATGTTTGAGACTTTAAAAGATCTCTGGAACAATTTAGTTCCATTTACTAAAATTTGTGTTATATATTAAAATATTCCTCGTTTACAGAAATGGTTTCCTTGCTGCTGCCAGTCTGCATTTTCCCTTCTCTAAAACGTTTCTTTCTCGGAGCCTTCGGGCTTCCACGGCGTCATGCAGAGTCGCACTCCTGCCGCGCCCAGAATCTTCAGACCCTTGAAAATGTGCAGCTTGCGAGACAAACTTCGCAACGCTCTGCTCTGCGTATTTAATCGGAGAGGTTTAGCAAATGGTTCAAATGGCTCTGAGCACTATGGGACTTAACATCTATGGTCATCAGTCCCCTAGAACTTAGAACTACTTTAAACCTAACTAACCTAAGGACAGCACACAACACCCAGCCATCACGAGGCAGAGAAAATCCCTGACCCCGCCGGGAATCGAACCCGAGAACCCGGGCGTGGGAAGCGAGAACGCTACCGCACGACTACGGGATGCGGGCGAGGTTTAGCAGTTTAAATAAGAGTCGCCACCCGACCCACATGGCACGGTTAGACTTCTCACTACTCCAATGTCGTCAATCTAAACCCTGCCACACCCACCGTGTTCTTCTGACCTGGTTCCTTCTGATCACTACCTTTTCGGCACTACGTAGAAACTTCTGCGCAGATGTCATTTCTCAGACTTCCAGGAACTGCAAGCAGCTGTCCTGAGGAGGGACTCCAGAAGAGAAAGGGGCCAAGTCAGGAGAATATGGTGGATGTGGCAGTACCCAGAACCCCATTTCAGCGATGGCAGCCTTGGTTTTCCGACTCCTATTGGCACGAGCGGTTTCGTGACAGTACACACTTTCCACACATGCCAGCTATCGCCTGTGAATATCCACGCTGTTTACACCCTCCTTGCACGGAAACCACGCTGTCCAGCGCTGTCCTTGGTGGTCACACTCAAGACTGTCCTCTCACGTAATGACAGCAGTTTGGACATTGAGCTAGACTGCGTAGGGATTACGTTTCTAGTGATTGTCCTTGTCACTGCCGTTAAACCAAGGTACTTGCACCTATAGCAATGAGTAAATGGCGCCCCTTGAGTGGTGTACAAAAATACGGCCTAAATCAATATGACACGCCCATCATAGTAACTCCGTCCGACAATCATCATAACAAAAAAACAGGATTACAATACCTTCACTGCGCGATAACAACGGTGAAGTCACTGATGACAGTGCCACTAAAGCAGAGTTATTGAGCACGATTTTCCGAAACTCCTTCACCAAAGAAGACGAAGTAAATATTCCTGAATTCCAATCAAGAACATCTGCGAAGATGAGAAACACACAAACAGATATCCTCGGTGTCGCAAAGGAGCTTAAATCACTTAAAAAAAGCAAGGCTTCCGATCCAGATTGTATACCAGTCAGGTTCCTCTCAAGAGTATGCTGATACAATAGCTCCGTATTTAACAGTTACATACAAGGCTCGCTCACAGACAGATCCGTACCTAAAGACTGGAAAATTGCTCAAGTCACACCAATACCCAAAAATTGGAAGTAGGAGTAGTCCGTTGAATTACAGGCCCACATCACTAACGTCGATTTGCAGTAGGGTTTTGGAACATATAATGTATTCGAACATTATGAAGTACCTCGAAGAAAACGATTTATTGACACGTAGTCAGCACGGATTCAGAAAATATCGTTCTTGCGAGACACAACTAGCCCTTTATTCTCATGAAGTAATGAGTGCTATCGACAGGGGATGTCAAATTGATTCCGTATTGTTAGAATTCCAGAAGGCTTTAGACACCGTTCCTCACAAGCCTCTGCTAACCAAATTGCGTGCCTATGGAATATCGCCTCAATTCTCGACTGGATTCGTGATTTCCTGTCAGAAAGATCACAGTTCGTAGTAACAGACGGAAATTCATCGAGTAAAACAGAAATAATATCCGACGTTCCCCAAGGCAGTGTTATAGGCCCTCTATTGCTCCTGATCTATGTTAACGACATCGGAGACAATCTCAGTAGCCGTCTTAGATTGTTTGCAGATGACGCTGTCATTTACCGTCTTGTAAAGTCATTAGATGACCAAAACGAATTGCAAAATTATTTAGATAAGATATCTATATGGTGTGAAAAGTGGCAATTGACCCTGAATAACAAAAAGTGTGAATTTATTCACATGAGTACTAAAAGAAATCCGCTAAATTTCGATTACGCGATAAGTCACACAAATCTGAAGGCTGTAAATTCAACTAAATACTTAGAGATTACAATTACAAATATCCTAAATTGAAATGATCACATAGATAATGTTGTGGGTAGAGCCAACCAAAGATTGCGATTCATTGGCAGAAAACTTAGAAGGTGCTACAGGTTTACTAAAAAGACTGTTTGCGCCACGCTTGTCCACCATATTCTGCTGTGCGGTGTGGGATCCTCATGAGATGGGACTGACGGATGACATCGAAAAGGTACAAAGAAGGGCAGCTCGTTTTGTATTATCGCGAAGTAGGGGAGATACTGCCACAGACATGATACGTGAACTGGAGTGGCTATCATTAAAACAAAGGCGTTTCTCGTTGCGATGGGATCTTCTCATGAAATTTTAATCACCAATTTTCTCCCCCGATTGCGAAAACATTCTGTTGGCACCCACCTACACAGGGAGAAATGATCATCACGATAAAATAAGAGCAATCAGGACTCGCAGAGAAAAATTTAAATGCTCGTTTTTCCCGAACGCCGTTCGAGAGTGGAACGGTAGAGGGACAGCTTGAATGTGGTTCATTGAACCCTCTGCCAGGCACTTTATTGTGCTAGCTGAGTAATCATGTAGATGTAGACAATGCAGAGTCAATAAGGAATGATGTGTCAATAGTTGACGAGGCCAACACATTAATAAGCCCTTTTATCATACGTACACTTAATAACTTAGATATATATTTCCATAACTGTAGGTTCTTCTGTGGTGCTGAGTTGTAAAGGTTGATTCAGCCTACGAGGTTTTATGCAACCCACAACACCTTTGAATACCACGTGCGAGATTTTCATATTCTCTCGCTTACTAGGTGTAATACATTAGTTCTACAGAAAAAAAGGAACAGGCTTTTTGTAGAAAATTTTAACGAAGGTAAATTTTATACTGGGATACGTTTCAGCTACAGACCGTAGTTTTCGAGTTTTTCAAGAAAAAAGTACAAAAGTAACCTTCAATCGCGTCTTCCTCGAATAACTTCAAAATTGTGACCTCCAGTGAAAAGTATCACAGTACAAAATTTAACTGCATTAAATTTCCCGATAAAGGGACAGGTTAGTGGTCATCTGCTACTGCGTAAAAGAATGATTTATTGGTCGTTGGCCGGCCGTAGTGGCCAAGCGGTTAAAGGCGCTACAGTCTGGAACCGCGCGACCGCTCCGGTCGCAGGTTCGAATCCTGCCTCGGGCATGGATGTGTGTGATGTCCTTAGGTTAGTTAGGTTTAAGTAGTTCTAAGTTCTAGGGGACTGATGACCTTAGAAGTTAAGTCCCATAGTGCTCAGAGCCATTTGAACCATATTGGTCGTTGGAAGAAGTAGTAGGCGCTATAGCCAACGACCAGAAGATGCAAAACAGTTTGGCGAGGGTTCGGTTACTTATAAGTGCAAAGATTACCACACGAAAAGGCAGCATCAAACAGGACTGCTGTGACAAAAACAGAAGAAAGATGTTTCACGGTTTTTAATCAGTGATAGAAGCCCTATTGCTCGCAGAGAACACTGGCCACAATCTGTTGGCAAAAGAAATGGACTTTACTGACGCAGGGGAACTCGCTTTAATTGGTATAGGCGTCATCTGGCGGTCCATGTCTAATTCTCAGTAAAAAAAGTCAGTTGTATCGCATTTAAAACAGTGCAAGCACTTCTGAAACATTTGCGTTCACATTGCCTTTGCTTGGCATTCAACAAAAGTGATTTACGCCATTTGAATGTTAGCTTCACTGCATTCACAGTTTTTATACTAACAACCCTCCCACAACAAAGTTGAAAAATTAATTATGATTGTAGTGTTGCTCACGCTACTAAATATTGCATTTTCGGGCAGCAACAAAGTTATATTATGTGGCAGGTGTCATTAGAGCACAGTTAATAAAGTCATTTCTTGAAATAATGGATAAACTGGGCACTCATCTTTTCGTGTTTCCCACGCTGGTCTCGTTGTGAACTCATGGCTCAATCGTCGAAAATCTAGGTAGTGATGATTCCAAGCTCGGATGCAAAGAGGCCAAGGTGTTATTCTGCGATATTCAAAAGTTTTATAGATGTGTTTCATAAACCATTCTTGAAGATTAAACTTTTGCAAGTTAAGACAAGGGAGATGTAAAAAAAGTAATCAGTACTCCGAATCTAAGTTACACTTCTTTTTTATTACTTTTGTTGCAATATCACGTAACTCGTTCCAAAACATCACTTCACAATATAAAACATACTTCAAAATATCTTCCTCACTGTTAAAGTTCACTTTTCATAAACTGACTACAATTTGCGTCTTTATAACATGACGACCAAAGCTTGACTCCCTAATAACCGCTTACGCGCCGAAAAATCAGAGTTACAAGAACGTCAATGATCATAGTGACAAAAGAAAGAATACACATAAGAATAATATCATTGCAATATATACATATCGATGTATCGAAGTACCTCTACATTAATAAAATAAAATCAGAATGTTGCCGCAGAAATATGTTAACTACTTTACAGAAACACAGTAGAATATTGCTGGTATCGAGAGGTTGAGGTGAGGTGCCGTAATGGTTACGTAATTCAAGTACCATTACAACCTACATAACTGAGTAGCAGTTTCATAACTCTTAACAACACGCAGTCGCGCGCCCTGCCGATAACCTCTCCCTCCGATCCTTCTCAAAGGACTGCGAAAGGCTGGTCTCCGATGGATACGAGGGCCGTTCAATAAGTAAGGCAACAAATGTTTTTCTCGGCCAGTGCCAGTTGAAAAAATGCGGAATTTCTTGTGGGACATCGTGGAATATTCCCGATTCAGTCCCTGTGGATTCTTATAGAGCTGATACGTGGCGGCCCTCTACATAGTCTTCAAAGTGGTGACTGTAGTGGAGGTGCATTCCAAGCACAGGGTTGTCACTGTGAACGGTCTCTGTTGGATTCCTTTCATGTTAATTTCTTAAAACTGTTGTCATTTACGGCATACATTCCACTTCTAAATTTACTGTGGTGTTTCTGACAATCTTGGAGGAGACTGAGCAGTGGAACGTGTTACTTTTACACATAATCAAGAACGGTCTGTCACACTACTACACTTTAAAACACAGTTTATATGTAATTCATGTCACACAGTCTCATACGGAACCTACATCCGCTTTCTTTTACATACTGTATATGATAAGATACTGTCATCCCTCTTCCCGTCTGTGTGAGAGGATGAATGAGCAAATGTATTTCTAGTTGCATGCTTGATGGTAGCAGACAAGCCTGTCTGCTAGAGAACAGTAGGATCAACGTCAGAACTGGTAGCTACGCTTTCTAAAAGCAAAGAGGTTTCTATTCTTAGTATGGTCCTGTCAGTCCCTTGTCATGTTGGTATAGGAAGCTGCCTCTCTGGTCACTTCCGTTTGTATCTGTTAAGCACCCTCGGTAGGGGCCCAGGCAGTCTGTCCGCGGCGAGCGTCTGAAGTGGTAAGATCTCCGGCTAAGTGCGTGTCTGCTAAGTCCGTAGGACAATGGATTTCTTAAGTTCACCCTAACTGAAAATTTAATCACCTGTATTTCAGGTTTAGATCTAAAATATCTAATGTTATCTTAAATTGCAACGCAGTGTAATTCGAGTGTGAAGTTCAGAATATCTTCCAGTATGTGCTTGAGATTATAACGTCTCGTCTTGACAATATTTTTCGATATAGTAACTTTTCTTTATGTTCAACCCACATGGCGTGTACTTTGTGAGACCAGTACCACGTGCTTATACAATTGTTTGACCCATCAGGTTAATAGTAAGACGACAGTAACCAGTTCGAGGTTTTTGTTTTGTAATTTGTGTTTCGATGTAATTTATTTTAATTATCAAAATTATTGTGGAGCTACACTCTTTGTGTAAACCAAGTTGACCACGTGAAGCATGTAGTGTAATCTTCAAAGTAGCCCTCAGGTATTCTTTTCGGAAAGATTTCACAGAGAGTTAGTATGAATTTAGTATACCAGTGTGTGGTAATTTCATGACAGACAGGATTGTGCTACGAACGTAGCTTCTTTGGGTGAAAATTGAATCGGTTGGTTGTGGTTAATTTCCTCTTGCATATGTTTCAACGTTCTTCGTGTGTTATTTTATGAATTCAGTGTTGTATGCAGTCTCCCAATCTTGGCTCCATATTTGATGTGTTCCGTAAGATTACAAACTCACATTTTCACAATCCTAAATAAGACACCAGATTAGTTATGAATCAAGTTTAATACGCTGAAATTTTAACGGAACAATGATCAATGTTAAAATAAATGTCCGAATATAAACTGATTTATTTCTTTTTATTTAAATTGTCCTTGTCTTGTGCTGGAAAACCCGAGCATCGTAGATATCCATAGGCACTTCGGAGACCTGGCAGTGAACAAAACCGCCGTGAGCCGTTGAGCGAGCCGTCTGTCATTATCGCAACAAGGTCGCGTGTGTCCGATCCCCCGCGTGCCGCTCTATTAGCGTCAGCAGGAAATGCCGGTGAAAATGCCTACATTCTGCTCAGTTTCGTGGGAAATCAAGGAGTTGGCTGGCGTCTCTCGTGAGGTTGAGGAGGCAAATCTTGGGCCCTCTGGGGCAGACATTGTGCTTTAAAGTAGTTATCATTTCGACTGTGGACCTCGCTACATTTAAAACATTGAAAGGGCATAGATCTTAATGGGGACTGCGTAGAAAAATAAAGGCATTTTTTCACCTATAAGAGAAAAGTCTTAGCTGCTACTCGGAGGAATATTCATATCGCCTTTATGGATGAGGAACTACGGTTTCCAGGTGTTCGTCTATAGCCGGACATGACCGGTTTTTTGTCCGGACTGTCCGCCTTTCGTTAGGTTTTTTAGTGATGACGTACAGAAAGCACAAATAAGGTCCGTTGCAAGCCAATGACGTAAGCGCAAGGAATAAGTTCAAATGGTTCTAAGACTATGGGACTTAACATCTGAGGTCATCAGTCCCTTATAACTTAGATCCACTTAAACCTAACTAGCCTAATGACAGCACACACATCCATGCCCGAGGCAGGATTCGAACCTGCGACCGTAGCAGCAGCGTGGTTCCAGACCGAAGCGCCTAGAACCGCTCGGCCACAACGGCCGGCAAGGAATAAGTATAAGGAGGAATAAGAAGATATGTCACAAGAATATTTAGATTTACCAAGCAATCACATTCTTCAATGTGTGTCCTATGTTTTTCTTCGTAGGCCGAATGAGTCTAACACACAACGTCAAAAGGGCAGAGTGAGAGAGATAAAGTAGAATGTGCCAAAGAGCCGTTGCCAACCCGCCACGCCCAACCACTTGGATGACAGTAAATTTTTAATCCGCAGCAAAATCAGACGAAATTCATGCAACAACAGGAAAAGACTACTGTCTGTCTGAAAAGCTTTTCGTAAATGAAAAATGGATAGCTTATATCATATCACAGCATAATGAGCAATTTCATACGGAATTATTAATAATGGCTTTATATCACTTTGCAGTTCCATGCTATAAGACCAACGTCCAAAGGGTGTTCTCTTTCGCAAGAGCCCAGTGGACAAAGAAATGCAATAAACTACGAACCGACACAATCACAAAGATGAAGTTGTGGTTGTGTAACTTAAATTACCTTGTCAAGAGGTCCACGGAATCATTTCCAAGAAAAACAACGTTCTTCATAAAGTGGGTTCGAATGAGAAATATTTATATTTAAATTAAACGTTATTTACCTATAAGTGTAACCAAAATGAGCGGAGTTATTGAATATCTTTTCATTTTCCGCCACAGAACAATAGGTATTTGTTTACTTTGTTTAATGAAGAAATTTTAGTTTATTTTGACATAAGAACGCCGTATGAAGAAGACTGAGCAATGAAGAACTTTGGGCATCAGGTGCTATCATGTATAAGGCTGTGAACTAATTCTTTTCCTTTTTTTAGTTTATGCTCTTTTAAGGTTGATTTGGCAAAAAACTTACTGTGATTGATTATTAATAAACGACTGAAAATATTCACGTGGTGCCACTTGTATTTAAAGTAGGTATTTCGGCTTTTAGTTCAAAATGTGCGACTAGTTAAATACAATGCCTAGTCCGACTTTTCTATATTCGATTCTGACAACTCGATATGAAATGGAAATAGTAACTTAGGGATGATGTAGCAGAGAGACTGGCTCTCAACCTTTCTGTGACCATTCCCGCTGAAAGCAATAAAATATCCAACCCCCCTCCTCCCCCCACTAACATTAGCTGTTTACTAAACTTTGGAATGAAGAAGAATTTCTTTGAACATTTTTATTGTTAAAACGACGAAAGATAACTGATTTTCAGTTTTTGTTTCAGTCCATGAACTAATGAGTCAATGAGACGATTGGTATTGCTTTTTTCTGACAACTTTTTTTCTAGAATGATGAAGCAATTCTAACTGCCTGGTTGTGCTAGCTACAACTCCTTTTCAGAAAAGAAAGCTAACTGACCACAGTGATGGTAGACACTTGTTACAAAACATGTTTCTTTAGCGCCTCTTCTCTACTTAGTGACGCTTGCTTCACCCACCCACTGCACCCTCATTAAGAATCAACCAAATTAAAATGTGTACTTCTTTGATATCTGGACATCGTAATTCTGAACTGACCGAAATTCTAAGGCTACAAGCAGTCAGTCCTTTGTACCTGACCACCACCACTAATAATAATACTGTGTACGCCATTAGCAGGACAGAGTGAGGTGGCGCATCGGTTAGCACACTGGACACGCATTCAGGAGGAAGACGGTTCAAACTCCCATCCGTGATTTCCTTAAATCGCTTAAGGCAAATGCTGGGATGGTTCCCAGGAAAGGGAACGGCTGATTTTCTTCCCCATCCTTCCCTAATCCGATGGGACTGATGACCTAGCAGTTTGGTCCCCTTCCCCTTTACCAACCAACCAACCATTAAGCGGGGTAGTAACCATTAAATAGTTACTGTTACCTTACGCTGTCAATTAGTTTGTTTATTGTTATGAGGTGAATAATGAAGGGATTTCTGATCTATTGCGGGAATTCCCTACAACTTTAAGAGAGTCAGTTTCATCAGATATTTATGCACATCTTACCGTCATAGATGCGTGGTACATAGTAGCCATACTAAGTTTGTGCTTAGTGAACATAAATTCGTTTCAGAAACTATGAAATTCACCACATTATGTCACGCGTTAGTGCTAGTATTTGAAAAACTTATGTAATCAATATTAAAGCCTTAGGAAATAGTGATAATACTAATGATCTTTTAAAAATATTTTATTTTTGTGAGCCAAACACAGTTTACCCTTTTTGTTTTTACTCCTCGGAAAATTTTATGTCATCCTTCAGGGGTAAATACCCCCACGTTGCGAAACACTGGTGTAGGAAGTCGTCATAATATTAGGTTAGCAGGAAAGTAACTTCGGTTTCTTACACATTCAAAGAGATAAATTGTTAACTAGTTTTTATTTTAAGCAGTTATGTAACAACATTCATCTTTTCCCACTTAGTGCGCAGTTTTCAATCCCGGATGAATAAAAATCAATTGGTTTTTGAGTAAAATATCTGGAAATGACATTTTGTCATCATCCATATTTTCACTTTTTTTGCCATTTAGAAAACGTTGTACCGATCGGAACAAACGGAAATCCGATGGCGCCATGTCGGGTGGGTATGAAGGTGAGACAATACTTCCCATCCCACATTATAATTTTTTTTTGAGGTTCATCTTGCACAATGCCGTCTCCCATTGTCGTCTTGCAGAATAACGCCTTTATTGTTGACAATCGCTGAGCACTTTTCAATTAAAGATTGATTTACTTGATCCAATTGTTCAATTACTTGATCCAACTGTTCATAGTAAAGGTCTGCATTCACAAGTATCCAGGTTTCAGCACTCCAAAATGAACGATCCCGTGAATACTCCACCAAACGCACAAAAGCGACATGTTTGGGGTGTAAACCTTGCTTAGCTGCAGTACGTGGCCATTTATTCGGAGAGAGCCACTGTCTTTTGCGCTTTGGATTCTCACAGTGGACATATTTTTCATCTCCAGAAATCAACCACTCAAAAAACGCTTCTGTATTGTGCCGCGGAAGCAAAGTTGCATGTGGTGCAACGGTTGTCATTATTTATCTTTACCAATGTGCTGCAAATGTTCTTGGATTGTTGAGGGAGGTTGGCAGTTCCCCGGTTGTATATCACGGGTTTGCTTCCATTTCTGGGGTTAGCATTTCATTGTCTAAAGTTGTTTGTCTTCCTGATCGATACGGGCCGGAAAGATCATAATTACAGGATTTGAAATAAAAATAAATAAAAAAACGCCTTAAAGACGTTTACGAACTTCTTATGCACTTGGACAAACATCGCAAATGTTTGCGTTACTAGGCTTACCCTTTCGAAACACAAAACGCATATGCTGCCGGATACGTATGCAAAGGCTACTTACCAATATGCGGGCTCTTTCGATGGGCCAACTCTACTTTTTTGTGGGTACTGAGAGTAGGCGCACTCTGCTGGTCTTTGTGTACCCCTTGTTGCCAAAGATTCGACATCTTAGTCGAGAATTATTCCACGAAGACACAAAGCAACAGCGAAAAAAGGTAGCATTTGCATTATGTTCTTGTAATTGACTATTATTAGTGACTGAAACGTCATAATGATATGACAATAGTGATTAAATTTCTGCAGTCGTCATGGGAAGGTACGACCTATTCACACGACTAAGCCATGATCACAATATAAAGTAGTGTGCTGTGGACGGAGACTAGGTATTGTTAAACCTAACGGTGCGAGTTGCCTTGAATGAATCACCTCGAATTTAGTCTGAATTTACCGCTTAGTAGGGCACTATGATCAAACTATAAGTAATGGTTTTCATTATATTTTTTCTAGTAGAATATAAGTTTTTTGATAATCAGTCAAATGACTTTTTTGTTTTTTTTTTAACCATTAAGACGACATTTATACTCTTAGCCAATTTCGTTTGGAATACATGTTAGTCGGTTTCAGATGATGAGAAAACTCCTAAAACAAAAAAATAATATATTGACGCTTATTTAGAGGTATACAGTATTTAACAGCTATTACACTATTGCACGTTCACGGAAACTGCCTAGCCCAATGATCGAAAAATTGGCTTTATTGCCTTGATTGGTCCGACGACACCTATCTTTATGTCTAAGATATTTCATTAACGGTGAATATTGATGACTTTTGTGTCTACGATAGCGAAACATAAAAGATAAGGTTCAATTTACACAGGAAATAAAATATTTATTACAATATCCGAGGATTTTATTACACATTTTATTTACGTAGCCCATTGATAGCAACTGTCGTCTACTCGTTATGGTATCTGGCTGGCCATTTCACCGTAAATTGCAAAATAAATTTAAGATTTAGTTATTTACGAGTACAGAAGTCTGCCTTAAAATGTCATTGGTACGACTTTGAAGTAGACAATGAGTTGATAAATAACAAACGAATATCGACATTGACAAAAATGGCATTACTTTCCGGTCTCTCTAATAATAATAATAGTAATAATAAGGGATGTGTGTGGCACAGCGCGCACAGCGTGTTAGCGAGAAGAAAGAAACAGCGCAATAGGAGAGCAGCTGCGCGCGTCTTTGTGGAGCGGGATTATGTAAGCGGCGATGCTGCGCGCGCTATGGACCGGCCTGGGCAGCGTGGCAGTGCCCCTTTAAGGCCGGCTGATCGACTTCCCCCGCCCTCCCGGCGGGCGTGGCCTGCGGCGCGCGGGCCACTCGCGGCCGGCCCGGGGGCAAGCGCGCCGCTCATTGGCCCGCCCGCAAGCATGGCGCGAGGAAGCGGCGCTCCTCTTTAAAGCCGGCGACGGCGCGCACATCTTTAATACACGCCACGAGCGCGCCGCCGCCGCCGCAGTCGGCACGTAATTAGATCGGCGGCCCGCGTCTGCACAAACAGCCACAGCAGCCAGCACAAGCCGTAGCGGGCTGCACAGCTTGCGTACATCAGGCCGCGCAGTTGCCGGCGCGTCGTTTCTGCGGGCGAGCTTACACACAGTTGCAGGCTTCGGAGCTCCCTTTAACTCGACTGACCCGAGCAATAAATTTTGTGTCATCACTGTATCTAAACACACGCAGAAACTACCAACAAAAGCTTGTTTGTTCGTAAACCTGTTTTATCAGAACAACACCAATAGTGTTGCTGCTCTTTGCGCGTATCGACGCTTGAAAGGAATTCGAAGAGGTCCTCTTTGTGCACCAGAATTGAAGAACGTGATTCGGAAGTCTGGATTAACTGCGATTTGGAAACTGCTCCAGGAAGAGACCGACGGCCAGTTGCGCTGTAAATTGTTGAAGAAGTTTTGCCGGGATTGGTAATGCTGGGCGCAATCTGAGACCTTCAAGCTGTGCATAAGCTGTGTCACGACAGTTGGACATTCCATAGCCCGCCGTTGTTTCGGGCAGCAGAGGAGCATTCTCTGTCACGGTTCCACGCTGTCCTTGCTCCACATGGTTGTCACATTAAGTCACGTTTCAGCTGGAATCTAAATATGATACACAATTAACGAATATTACCCTCTCATGTGGAAATTAAAACGTGTTTCTTTCAATGATTTATTTGTTATTTTCCTTCCGCATGTCCTTAAAAATGTTTCCACAAAGTTTCATTGCTCTACGATCACTTATTTTTTACTAGGGCTGCAGTCACGGACTACGCGGCTGGTCCCAGTGGAGGTTCGAGCCCTTCCTCGGGCACGGGTGTGTGTGTGTGTGCTTGTCTTTAGGATAATTTAGGTCAAGTAGCGAGTAAGCTTAGGGACTGATGACCTTAGCAGTTCAGTCCCATAAGATTTCACAGATATTTTGAACATTTTTTCACGAGGGCCTTCTCAATTAGCTAATGGGCCTCTAAATTACGAATGGTCAATATTCAGGGATATGGCAAGAACCATCATTTGAAGCAGAAATATCCGTCAAACTGGGCTCTAAACCGCATTTCCTAAGAGGCATGAGCTCTTCTTCGTCTTAGATAATGTGAAACACATCGCTTCAGCTCCAAGTTCTGTCGTTCCCATATTTTTCGAAAAACACGGAAAATTTTTCCTGTGAGCATGGGCTGTAAAATCCATACCTTAAGAACTAGGAGCAATTGCTCAGTAGAAGAGGTGTGTTTCACACTAGCGAATCCGAACAAGCATTCATAGCTTACTCTTAAGGTATGCATTTTAGAGCCCATGTTTCCTAGTATTTTTTGCTTCGAATAATCTTTGCATTGTATCCCTAAATATTGACCATTCTTCCTGGGCATCCTTGTACAATGCTTTTACATTTAACTGTTGCACCTGGTTATAACCAATGTTTATCTTTAGCCGATCTTTCGCGATATATTAAAAATGAATCACTCTTTCAACATTTACAAAGTCTGAATACTCGTTAAGTTCAGTAGCACAGTCCGCCAAAGGTTTTAATTGCGATTATTGCATTTACTGAATCATCAAGTTAATGTACAAAATACTGAAGTTCTAACGCAATATAAAGAATTAACTGCATTGCTCCATAAATATGTTTCGCAATTTAATTCAATACTTCTTTATCGTGAAAGGTCCCCTAAAGATGATGGTAGGCTCATTTTGTGCCATATCGACTTTAAAAGCCCGTTCTTCTAATATATAAATCATTATATCTTTAGCACATACTAAAATATCTGCATCTGCATGGCCACTCTGCAGTTAAGATTACACGATTAATCTGCACTTACGTGTCTTGTAGCGGGTTCGTTGAATCACCTTGAGACTAATTCCGCTTTCGAACAACGTGCGGGAAAAACGAAAACTTAAATCTATCCGTCTGAGCTCCCATTTCTCTTATTTCATTCCGTTGATCATTTCTATGAAGAGTATTTTCGCTCTCAGAGGAGGAAATTGGGGATGTAAATATCATGAAAAGATCTCGCCTCAACGAAAACGCCTTTGCTTTGATTAACACCCCAACTCGCGTATCATCAGATAGGATTGATGGGGATGTCGAAAAAGTTCAAGGTAGGGCACCGCGTTTTGTATTATCGCGAAGTAGGGGAGAGAATGCCACAAAACGGGGTGCCCTACCTTGAACTTTTTTGACATCCCCATCAATCCTATCTGATGTGGATCCAACACCGCGCACCAATATTCCAGAAGACGATGAACGCGCGTAGTGTAGGTAGTCTCTCTAGTACACCTGTTGCATATCCCAACTGTTCTGTGAATAAATCGCAGTCTTCAATTAGCTTTCCCCGCAACGTTATCTAGTCTATGTGATCGTTACATTTTAAGTTATTCATAACTGTAATCCCTGATTACTTATTTGAATTTACAGCCTTTACATTTGAGTAATTTCTCACGTAACCGAAGTTTCACTAATTCTTTGAAGTTTTGATGTGAAAGAACTCATACATTTTATTATTTAGGGTCAACTGCCACTTTTCGCACCATATTGATATATTGTCTAAATCGTTTTGCATTTGGTTTTGACCTTCTGATGGCGTTACTAGACGGTAAAAGACAGCATCGTCTGCAAACACTCAAAGAGGGCTACTCACATTGTCTCCTAAATCGTTTGTTAGGATTAGAAACAACGAAGTGCCTCAACACTTTCTTGGGGAGCGCATGATATAACTTCAGTTTTACTCTAGGACTTTCCGAGAATTACCACGAACCTTCCTGAGAGGAAAATACTTATTACACTCCTCCTTTCTTTCTTTTGCATGATATTTATCCCGACCAGTCCGGGACCTGCTGTTCTCAAGGATTTGGCAAACCGTATTTTATTATTTAACTTTGTGGCCAGATGCCCTTACTTAGAGTTGTAAAACTACCGTAGGCTAACGTAGACTACCGTAACTAAGCTTCGGTCAGTTAAGGTCGCACCCACATTACCTATTTATGTTAGGTGTGTTGCGTACCTATCGGGCATTACCTCATAACGATCGCTTTCTTTACGTGTGCGATCAGTAGATTCCCCTAACAACCGGAAGCGGTGAACCGGCTAGAAACTGAGCGAGGATATACAAAGGGCCGGGTAACCTACGGAACATTTTTGTTCTACATAGCTATCCTCTTGTGTATTAGTTACGAATAAACAGTATTTATTGCAAAACTGAAATCGTCAATGTTTGATCCAGGTTTTATTCGAAAATTGGTGATTTGTAACGTGAAACAGAGGTATGTTGTAATAAAAATAAAGAAAACGATACAGATTTACCATATAGCGCTAGAAAATGCAGTTTAAAAAACGCAAAACAAAAAAAAGCACACATCTATATCAAACATGTTTCTGGTATTCATAAACAACTTTCGCATTTACAACAGAAAACTCTTGCCTTTGATCATAACGAAGAACGTTCTGTTGAGTATGTTTGCGTAAACTGCATTTGCATCAAAAGTAACAGCTTTGGTTTCATAAACGCGCAGAGGTTACGCGATCAACTGATTTTTAACATTTATAAAACCCAATTTATATTACTTATGGATAAAAATACGCAATGGACTAACAATGAATTATGTATAGTTCTAATTATGTGAAAAAAAAGAGAATTCGTCGGCCCCAATTTTGTCTCTTACACATGTTTCTTTCCGTACGAATACTACAGGTGTGCCTACCATTTAGTACGTCATTTATGTAATGTACCAAAACTATCGATCCGTAGTTTTGGTAGCAAGCAATTCTAGCCATACCCCAAGGTAACCTAAGTGAGGGAAGCAGTCTGCGCTATTTGGTTGCGTATCATGTAAACTGTGTTCCGTGTGTTACCGTTCAGTAACTGTTTGTGTATCGAATTCCCTGAAGCTGAATTTGGGGACCAAATACCACAATCGGGCTGGTCTGTGAACCAACACACTGTCGTCAGTCCAGCACTCAAATACGATCCAGTTCTGGATCACCTCCGGATCTCACAAGTTAGCATGCTGCGCGTTACACAGTTCGAGCAGGGCAAAATACAGTCAACACTGACCATCATTTATGTATTCCGCAAGGCAATTCATTGTTGATTCATCATGAATGCAACGCTAGTGTTGATTGTATGCTCTAGACAGTTGCGACCATACGAAAAATACATAGGACAAAAATTAATATGTACTGTGACTAACTCGACCTTTTCATTCGTGCCCATTATAGCAGCTCTACCCCTACATAAATATGATAAATTCCTTCCTCCTTAGATGTGACAGCTGGCCAGGCTGCGAAGAAACCAGTTTATTTCTCACCAATGAACAATTGCAGTCCGCTCGGTATTGTGGTATGACGAGCGGAAGAATACATAATGTAATATTTGCATACGGTTTATTCTTACGATGAATGCAGCTGCCACACAGTTCGTCCTCAATGGTAGCAACAGTCGGAGTGCTCAGCATCCAGCACGGATAAGATAAATTTTATACGTGTGTGTGCTCTGACGGTGAGCATCTTTGCTGTCCCATTGATCAAACAAGGATCGAGGCATATATGCGTATTATAGCTATAAACTACACCCTGTGGAAAGCATTCTTTACATCTTTTTCCGTCAATAATTTAAAATTGTTATATTTGTTACTGATGACTAAGACGTGTTGTATGAATCGTTATCAGCTATTCTGTGCTATGAATGCCCTCATACAAATTTTTAATGAACAGCTGTGTCCCTTACGGAATAAGGTATTGTGTCCATCGTATTTGTACCGAACACTAGGAAGTAAAAACAATTTTAAAAAATCTTAGCGACCGGTGCACGCTTATAATGACTGTATAGTTGTAGTTGAGCATACACTCTAAGCCGAGAAAAAAGAACTGAAGAAATTTATTAAAATTTGTGCCATAGTTGGGACTTGAACTTGGGTCTGCATGTGTTAGCCTTGTACTTAACACAGCTGCACTGTCTGCCCTGGCCCATTGCCCTCCCTAACACAAACTCCAATTCATCCATTCAGCCCATTTTCCCCTTCTTAAATCGACAGTATTGCTAAGACTCTTTGGTATTGTAATAGCATCCCAGCTTTGTACGTAATGGGAAAATCCTGCCTGTACCTCAGGTGGGTTATTCTAGGATAGCCTTGACAATGCTAATGATTTAAGAAGGGGAAAATAGGTTGAAGGCGAGAATTGAAGTTTGCGTTTGGGCACTGGAATAGGGTTGTCCATGTAGATGTGTCATCTGTACTGCTACGGCAGTGTAATGGCTAGCACATCTGCCTAGTAAGCAGGACACCCGGGTTCAAGTCCCGGTTGTGACAAGAACTTGAATTCATTTCTCCAGTTTCTCTCATTAAAACATTATAGTCAATATTTTACGACACTGAGTGATAGTAGCAGCAAACAGAATTCACGTTAAATTATCTTTCAAAAACGAGCTCTTTGTCCATCACGTGAAGGCTCAAGGGTTTTCGATCGGCCGATCTGGCTCTCGGCCCCAAGTGGATGCCCATATGTTCAGCGCACCGCTTTTCCGGCTATTTTGCCACGGAGCTGCTACTGCTTCGGCAAGCAGCTTCTCGACTGACATCACGAGGCTTAGTGCATCCCATACCAGTCTTTCCAGCAGGGAAAAGTCCTTGGAAATACCAGGAATCGAACCCGGATCCTTCGCACAGCAGTCATCTACGCTGACCAATCCGCTACGGAGACGGCCTAGATTAGTCTTGGGAGGGCTCAAAATCTTGTACCTCGAATAATAGACTACTCAGATAGAAAAGTAGAACTATTATATAGAGGAAGTGGCGCAAATTTTGGCAAGGTTCTAAATTTGGGCTAGCTAGATATTAGATACTGTGACGTGCTGCAACCCTGGGGGAATAATGTAAAACAGCGATCCAGGTCGCGTTGCTCTGTAAAACTGGGACATCACTTCGTTGGCGCATGCGATTATAAGTCAACATAAACTTAATTTCGACCATTTTGAATCTTTTGCAGTTATGTATTCATTATTTTTTCATACAGTTTCTGTGTTTAAGTAAATTTTTTCTCTAGTATATCAAAGATAATCTTAGCTTTCAGAATATGTTTAGTTTTAAGAGTTGCTATGTTTCGTTGTTTTGCTGTTGTAGTAATGGTCTAAATTCGGGCTATTACGTAAGGTCTAATTTTGGGCTATAGCTAGATTTCAGACCATTCTGTCAATGTGACTAACCTGTTTTCGTGCAAGGATACCGATAGTAAAGCCAAAAATGTCCCTTAAGGAAGAAAAGTAAATGGAACGAAACAGATATACCAAGGCAATGAAACTACATGGACACTGAAGTTATTGTTGACGTTACAAGCATTTATCAAGACTTAAGTTTCTTCTTCAAAACTAACTTCATGTAAAACTGGAAGAAAGTCTGTTCTGGGAGCAGCAACATCATAAGAAGGCCAAGGGTTGAAAATGATATTTATATTTTTGACTTTTATCAATAATATATAGACCCCAATGTTTCACATTTCATGACCATATTTTTTGATTTAAAAGTAAAAACTTGCCATATTATTTTCCTAATACTCTATGCAATTTTTCTTACGTTTTTTCTTAAGTAAACTGTTTTCCATTCTTATTACAGAGTTTGTCAATGATATCTAATATTTTTAGGACCAGCCAGAATTTGGACCACATCTCTACGTTGATTCAATCTGCCAATGTCTTTTTAAATCAAAAATAAGAATAGATAATGAGAGTACGTTTCATTTAACCATAATGGCATAAAGCAGGACACTTGAAAGTATTGTTTACTGCATTGTTCATTAATTTATTTTTAACAGAATGTGAGACACGTCTTAAAAAGTAGATGGTAGCCAAAATTTAGACCACTTAACTCAGATTCGACGTGTATCACTGCGAACGAAAGGGCATAAACGACTGTTTGAAAATAAACTATAACAAAAGTGAAATTCAGTGTTAAAACTGGCTTCCTTTCACGTATTCCTTTCATTCATAATATGAAATATTCAGGGAAATCCTACCGTCTGTAGAAAATTGAAAACAGATTTACAAACTGGCGCAGAAACTCGGCAGTGTCCTGTTAAAAGGAACCACCTCGGGAAGAGTTTTGGGCAATTTACACAGTCTAGTCATATTAATGTAACCTACGCCTATGTTCGATGTCGACGTGCGATAACCACTCGCAGAAGGCCGATGGCAGCACTAGTACTGGCGGGTCCTTAAAGCGTGTCGGGCCAATGCGGAAAACAGGGCAATCGTTGTCGTAATGGGAAATGGAGCAGTTTATCTGACGTCCGAAAGGGCATATCATCGGCTTTCGGGCCAAGGGTGGAAGCATTTCCGAAACTGCTAAGTTTGTAAACTGTTCTCGTGCTGCCGTGGTTAAAGTACACTCCTGGAAATTGAAATAAGAACACCGTGAATTCATTGTCCCAAGAAGGGGAAACTTTATTGACACATTCCTGGGGTCAGATACATCACATGATCACACTGACAGAACCACAGGCACATAGACACAGGCAACAGAGCATGCACAATGTCAGCACTAGTACAGTGTATATCCACCTTTCGCAGCAATGCAGGCTGCTATTCTCCCATGGAGACGATCGTAGAGATGCTGGATGTAGTCCTGTGGAACGGCTTGCCATGCCATTTCCACCTGGCGCCTCAGTTGGACCAGCGTTCGTGCTGGACGTGCAGACCGCGTGAGACGACGCTTCATCCAGTCCCAAACATGCTCAATGGGGGATAGATCCGGAGATCTTGCTGGCCAGGGTAGTTGACTTACACCTTCTAGAGCACGTTGGGTGGCACGGGATACATGCGGACGTGCATTGTCCTGTTGGAACAGCAAGTTCCCTTGCCGGTCTAGGAATGGTAGAACGATGGGTTCGATGACGGTTTGGATGTACCGTGCACTATTCAGTGTCCCCTCGACGATCACCAGTGGTGTACGGCCAGTGTAGGAGATCGCTCCCCACACCATGATGCCGGGTGTTGGCCCTGTGTGCCTCGGTCGTATGCAGTCCTGATTGTGGCGCTCACCTGCACGGCGCCAAACACGCATACGACCATCATTGGCACCAAGGCAGAAGCGACTCTCATCGCTGAAGACGACACGTCTCCATTCGTCCCTCCATTCACGCCTGTCGCGACACCACTGGAGGCGAGCTGCACGATGTTGGGGCGTGAGCGGAAGACGGCCTAACGGTGTGCGGGACCGTAGCCCAGCTTCATGGAGACGGTTGCGAATGGTCCTCGCCGATACCCCAGGAGCAACAGTGTCCCTAATTTGCTGGGAAGTGGCGGTGCGGTCCCCTACGGCACTGCGTAGAATCCTACGGTCTTGGCGTGCATCCGTGCGTCGATGCGGTCCGGTCCCAGGTCGACGGGCACGTGCACCTTCCGCCGACCGCTGGCGACAACATCGATGTACTGTGGAGACCTCACGCCCCACGTGTTGAGCAATTCGGCAGTACGTCCACCCGGCCTCCCGCATGCCCACTATACGCCCTCGCTCAAAGTCCGTCAACTGCACATACTGTTCACGTCCACGCTGTCGCGGCATGCTACCAGTGTTAAAGACTGCGATGGAGCTCCGTATGCCACGGCAAACTGGCTGACACTGACGGCGGCGGTGCACAAATGCTGCGCAGCTAGCGCCATTCGACGGCCAACACCGCGGTTCCTGGTGTGTCCGCTGTGCCGTGCGTGTGATCATTGCTTGTACAGCCCTCTCGCAGTGTCCGGAGCAAGTATGGTGGGTCTGACACACCGGTGTCAATGTGTTCTTTTTTCCATTTCCAGGAGTGTATATCGTGCTTGGCAAACTGGCGCTAACCAAAACCAGCACCGAGGCAATGTGATGCACAACTCGCCATAAATAAAAGGGGTGAACGACTGCTGCGGAGACGTGTAGAGCCGAATAGGTGTGCAACTGTTGAGCAACTGACGGCCAGGTGAATCAAGGAACTACGAACAGTGTCTCCTCAACTATCGTTCTTTGAACGGTCCTACGTTTCGGCCTTCGTAATAGGCGCCTGTTCTTTGCTAACTGCTGTACAACGACACGAATGCTGTAATCTGCACGCCAATATCGCAACTGGATGTCCATTGAGTGGCCTTCTAAGATGAATAATGTTTTATGCTCCTTCGACGTAAACATCTGAAAGCAACAACCTGCAACAATCTTCTTGGATCCATCACGGACTCGTGACAGTGGCTGATCAAACCGTACGTAGAGCAAAAAACAAACCACAGTCGTATTTTAATCAGTACTTATTAATTTTTCTTTAAGCTACCAATTTTTGTGCTAGAGGAGTGCTGAACCTTGTAGCTCAAAGAAGAATAAATACCAACTGACTGAAATACGACTATGGTTTGTTTTTGCCTTACATCCTGCACCAACAACTGGAAGCATCCAGGCCGGAGGAAGGAGTGCTATGGTCTCGGGAATGTTCTCGTGGCATACTCTGGGTAATCTTGTTATTCTGGAAGGCACAATGGTTCAACACAAGTATGCATCTATTCTTGAGACCCAACAGACACTTCGCTTTACCTCGGCACGACGGCATCTACCAGCAGGACGGTGCAACATATCCCACAGCTCGCAGTGTTCGTGCGTGATTCTAAGAGCACCAGGATGAGTTAACTGTACTTCCGTGACCACCAAACTCCTCAGATTTAAACCCAATCAAGAACCTGGGGGCTACCTCGATTAGGCTTTAGGCGCCATGCATCCTTAGTCGAGAAACCTACCGCATCTGGCCACTGCACTGGAGTCGCCATGGTTCCACATCCCTCTCGATAGCTTTCAGAACCTCACTGACTCTGTTCCTGCACTTCTCGCAGCGGTTGGCGCGCATTCAGGCTTTTGACAGAGGGTCACATCAATGTCACTGAACAGTATAGTTAACCTCAGAAAATCTACTCCTAGATTCCCGAAGGAGAGTCTGAGCCGACTCACTCCCTATTACGTGTCGTAACCACCGCATCTCCGAGCCCGGTCCAATGACTTCGTCAATGACGGCACATTAAACTCTGTCTTTCTCTTTGATCCTTCCTGAATAGTAGACCAGGGGTCGACAGAAGCGTCCGATTCCACGCGTCGGCTTTGACCCGTGACGTAAGGGTGTTGTGGTGTGTGACGTCATGACGGCGCGGAGTTTGGTTTTTGAGTGTGGCGTGTTTGTAGATGTCGTCGTGTTGTGGTTTGTTGTGCCCTCTGGTGGTATGTTGAGGGTTTTCATTTGTGTGGTGTAATGGACTCAGTTTGCTCTTGCTCATTGTCCAGAATTGTTCGAGTGTCGGCTGTGTTTGTAGTGGAATTTGTTTCAGTGTGTTAACGATTTTGTGGTTTTGTGCGAATGTTAATTTAGTGTGGTAATTTTAATAACATTAATCGGTTGTTGTTTTTTGTTCAGGAATGGATATGACAGACAAAATTAACAGTGCGCGTCTCAGAAATATGATGGGGAGCACTCCTTTGGAACTGATCAAGTTTTTGCAGCTTTTCGGATTAATTGCTGAGGCTGTGAAATGCTTTATTTGTGGCGAAGAAATGAAGTTCGCTAAAGTTCCGGCGTCTCGGACCAGGGACGGTTATATGTGTGTCCGATTCCAGATGATATTGTGTTTAGTGGTATTTGGGGACTTATGTGATGTCGGTTTTTTTCGTCTTTTGTGTGGTTTTGTAGGGTGTGGGTGTCTAAATTTGTTTATATTTAGTTTGTCCCCACCCAAAAACCCCCTATTTCCCACGTTTGTCCCGTTAGTGCCATTAGGCTTTTTGTGGAAACTGTGTGTGTGTGTTTGTTTTTCGATGTATTTTCGTCCTCATAATGCGTACGTAACGACTTTATATGTGCCATATTGGAATCGTGGTTTAAGGTCGTTTCCGCCATATTTGTGACGTCATGGGTCAAAGCAGACGGGCGGTATCGGACGCTTCCGTATTTTCGTAGACCAATTTACAGCGGTCTCATTTGCAGGTCCGCTGCGCTGTTGGCTGGTGCAGCCAGACGTCAGTGGAGCCGGCGCTAGGGACGCGGCGTGAGTCAGCAGAGCCGGCTGCTGGTTGCCTGGCAACGCCATGCAGCCCACCGGCGCCCGGGGGCACTGGCTGGCTGCCGCCTGCTGGCTTCGGAAGGCGAAGGAGGGCCCAGACTGCTTCGCTTCCCTGGCCGCCTACCACCGCCATGCAGTACCGTCCTCTTACCACCGCGCAGCATAGCACCGGTTTCTATATATTGCAGAAAAAAGGCGAAATATCTAGAGAAAACAAAAGCAACTGGAACAAAAGTCTAGTAAGAGAGAGTCGTCCGCATGTAGAAATGGTAGGAGTATCGCGTACGGAAGGTATAAAAGGGAAGTGCGTTGGCCGAGCTGTCATCTGCACTCATATGATTTATGCGAAAAGCTTTCCGGCGTGATTGTGGCAGCACGACGATAATTAACAAATTTCGAACGCGGAATAGTAGCTAGAGCTATACCCAGGGGACGTTCCACTTCCGAAATCGTCACAGAATTCAGTGTTTCGACGAAGGGTATCTGTGCGTGAAGGATCTGGTTGGGAATCGGTGTTCATGATGAAGGTGTCCATAAAAATGAGGTATCTATTAACATGGAAGGTGGGAAGGTCTGGATATACATGAAAGAAAAACCTTTGATGTTTAAATGAACTGAGTTGCTCGATCTGCACATTTTTTAATAGTTGAATAAATATTGAGTAAATAACTCGACCATATTTATGTTTCACAACAGATAGCAGTAAGATGTAAAAATGGAAGTTTGCGTAAGATCGTGCTCTGGTAAAAATATCACGTTTTTTTGAAAACACGACTGAACGAACTAATAAACTAAACAACTATAAAATGGATGATGGTTGCTGTTTTTCATAACACTCTCGGCTGAGTTACAAAATCACATTTACAACCGCGTCTTTGAGACCCCAGCACGATTTATAATTGTTTATTAATTATGGAAGGGTCAGAGGAATCTTTCAGTGGCAACATTCACGCACATACACACATATAATATTCAGGACAAATATAAGAATAAACAAAACTTCACCAGTATGCACGTGCTTGGCGAACAGTCGTTCTCTTGGCCTGAGTGTACGAAATAAATGAATTGTAAGGTGGCTATAATTTCGCAACTTACAAGCGCTCATCTGCATGCTTTGCCTTATTTACAACTAGAATTAGGTATCACCTGATAGGTTGTACATCGTATATTTGAATATTTAAAGAAGACTGACATTGTCACGTACACCTTGTAAATAGTTGTTAATGCATATTGCATGAAAGGTGATGGATCGTCTTTATTATCGAAACGGCGTAATGAATGACTGAGTATACTAGCAGAGGCTGGAAAGCCAGTGGAAATGAAAGGGCAGGCGTAACTCAAGCCCTGGGTGGAAAAGCCCGTACAGGTGTGCTGGTCCTGTTAAAAACAGGAAGTAGCCCAAGACAGGCGGTTCGGGCACCTCAGTGCTGAAGCACAACAGAGTGGTAGCTAGCCGGTATTGTGGCTAGGCCGAAAAGATAACAGGAAACTCTGAAAATCTTGGACTCATCAGAGAGGAACAAGGAAGCGTTACTTCGGAAATCACGCAGGTTGGGTTATTTCCGAGGATTTTTACTCTGAGAAGCATGCCATTGTATGAATTCGTAATTAACGGGGATGGGTATTTCCTCGCAGACTTCCCGCGCAGGGCTAAAATACGGTTGGTCGGCGTTCGGAAGAATCTGTAGAGAGGGAGAATATTACGTGGTTTTGAGAATATGATTCGCCTTCTGCAGTTACGAGGGAGGGGAGCCGAGCATTTCTGGGAAGCCAGCGGTGGAGAGAAAGGGATCTTCCGTTTTGAGCGCCCGTGTTTGACAATCGCTTAGTATCAGCTTTTGTTGGACATGCTGTCTTTGCTCTCAGGAGACCTTATAGTTGGAACGGTTAGGCATTGTACTGTTGCGAACCTATACGATTCTAGACTTTGGCTCCGGGTAGGAGGTCGTCGTTGAGTGATTGAGAGCACTTCCTCTGCCTATACTCACACTGAGACGTTATCTGAAGTTCGTCCTTGTGGCTGGGAGCTCGCGTTTCTTGTCTGTAGAACACAGAGAGGAGAAGACAGTATCAGATCATACTAGTCTGCCGTCCTAGTGTTTGAGAGAGTTTTTTTTATTTTGTGACTGGAGTTCTTCCATCGTCGCAGACGTGTACGAGAACCATCACTCTGACTCACCGGACGCTGTACATACGGTGATATTGCTAATTGCTTCGGCTTATTAGGGCTATAAGGCTAAACAGCTATGATCGTGTAAGTTTTATTTCCACTGAGGTTGCACACCACTGTGGGTCATCTTTGAAAGTATTGTCTTCTAGTGTTTGGTATATAGATTATGTCAGTCATCTCGCGTTATTTATATTAGCTCGTGTAGCCATAAAAAAGGGGCAGATTTGGGTACTGATCAGTAATATTAGTTAGGAAATTCATTCGTGTCTCTTTATGTCCATTCGAAATTGTTATATAAACATTTGTAATACGTAAAATGGGTTTTAATCTACAATAAATGAATAAGTAGAATCAACATTTATCATTTTGTAGTTACTTGCCCCCTTAATTATTCATTTATGTAATTTACGTGTTAAAGAGCAACAAGGAGGAAATAATATCACCGTTAAGAGATGCTAAGATCTGCTTCAGGGAGTAGTCAGACAGGGCCAAATTTTCATTTTCGCGTTCAGTATTTTCCGTTGGCATCATTCATTTTTACACCCGCCGGGAGTAGCGTCTTGGAGAACAGAATTCATCGATAAGAGCAAACTGTTAATAGTTGCACCATAGAAGAAATTCTGAAACTAATTTTGAAGTTTTATACCGAGAATCAGTAACTGTGACACGCAACGACTCTCACAATCCGTGCACACGTGGTCATCACAAACAAAAATTCTGCATAAAATGATTGGTGAAACTCAGAGTAGCTAGCCGAATTGGACAGGATACATTACTGTGAGACACGATCTGCGAGCATAAGGCTCTCAGATCCGTACTTAACACGTGCTGAGACAACAAAGACATGCGGGAACCAGATTGCGAACTGAAATCTAAATTAGCGAAGTTTCAGAAATTTGTTAGATTATACTATACTCCTGAGATCACCAACGAACTAGATCAGACTAAACTGAGAAGATACGAAATGAGTCCACATGTCTGAACAGAGACAGAGCGGAACAATGGCTTGATGCGTGGCTAAGAGCAACTTGTTTTAATGTTTCTAAATTAACAAGAAAACTTCCATACACTGCTGAATGACCGATGAGCGAGGAGAGCAAGACATTAATTTTGACTGGAATTGAAATCTACAAAAATAAGATAATGAATTAACTGTGGATAGGCAAACTCACAGTCGGTGTAGCCCGTCTCGCGTCTCCCGGAACACCTTTTGGAGTCCACACGTTCCATTCCACCGGAATTGCCCAGAGAGCTCCCTATTGTGTCGTGCCAACCGGTGCAAGAGCTTAGTCGAAGGCGAAAAGAAACCTCTTTGCTACCAGGTACGTGCTTTATAGGGTTGGCTATTCTACCACAGTAGCAGACTACTTTTACTCCCACAGATCTAGATACTGAAATTCAGTTTGTACACTCTCAATCATGTTTTTCAGTCATCAGGTGAGAGGACGAAATGATTAATACATTGACATACTACATGTAGATACATTGAATATACACGTGGGGCTCCGATAACTACCAAAACTCGTAGTAAAATGTGAAGTAAAATAAAGATAATATACATAAAAGTTTTCTGGGTTTGGTACCGCGTCATAATGTAAAAACTACTGCTGCTATAGAAAAACCAACTTTTCGGCCACGATTGCAACGACCTTCTTCTGGGTCTATTGGTGCGTTCTAGCTGTGCAGTGTCCTTTATATTTTGTTGTTAGTGTTCGCTGCGCATGCCATTACGTCATAATTTTAAGAAAGGTAGTTAGTTTCATTGGTCACTTAAGGAAGAAGGAGAGGGAACTTTATTTTAATAGGTTATTGCGGTGGAGGGAGAACGTGAGCTCTGTTGTCCATTGGCTCTTGTGTTATGTACCATGATTGGTGGCCACCGTCGAATGAGAAGTTTGCTGCTGTTTCCCAACTGCTGGACGTCGGCCGCGCGGCGGCAGTTACTCGCCGGTATTGCTCGTGCCTCGTGTTGACAGTGCGGTCTGTTGGGCTCTGATTGCTGGCACCAAAGATGGGGCAAGCCTGAGTCCATCCTCCCTATTCATGTTCTTAGGGTGTTTGAGTATTTCGATGGCTTCTCTGATTTTGCGTTTCGTCATAATTGGCTGCTTGGCCAACACGCAGGCTTCGCTGAATTTTATTTCTTTTCCGCAGTCATGGTGATGTTCTGCCACTGCGGATTTGTTGTGTTGCCCTAGACGAATATAACGTTCGTGCTCTCGAATGCGTGTTGCTATTGGCCTACCAATCTCGCCGATGTATGCCTCTCCACATTCGCATTCCACCTTGTAATCGCCTGCAGTGTGTAATGCATCCACCTCGCAGGCGATTACAAGGTGGAATGCGAATGTGGAGAGGCATACAGCACTGTATGATGTGTAGAATAAAAAAACAATTCAGAGACGATCATTGCTTCTATGGTTGTAACAATGCACCATGTGAAATTCAGAATCTGAGAGGAAATGATTTGTGGAAAAGAACACTTCTGAATTCGACTGGTCTGGTCGGAGACCAGACCTGAAACCAATGGAATACTTTCACGGTGAGTCAAATCCTCGACTTCGCTTTAGACTTCAACGTCGAACATTACAACCTTCTCTTGAGGAACAATGAGTTGCCATTCACCCGCAGACGATCAGACACCTCTCTGAAAGTGTCACCAGCAGACATCAAGCTATCATAAAAGCGACGTATAGGCACGCGCCATATTAACATCCACTAGGAGGCGTCCGGCTATTTTTAGTCAGATAGTCCAAATGCGAATCTTAGGCAAGCAGTTGCACGAGTTCAGTAAGGAGGTGAGTCTACCATATTTGGCCAGGTACCATCTAACGAATATCAGGACGCCTATGATCACCGATAAGTATAATTTGGATCGGGGCATCATCATATAATTTATTGTCCATCATCACAACAGTCAACTTTTGGTTGATGGGGTGGTCTTACAAGACACAAATACGCGTGCGCACAACTCGTGAAAA
Organism: Schistocerca serialis cubense; assembly: GCF_023864345.2. Taxonomy (NCBI): domain Eukaryota; kingdom Metazoa; phylum Arthropoda; class Insecta; order Orthoptera; family Acrididae; genus Schistocerca; species Schistocerca serialis. The sequence goes on from NC_064645.1 coordinate 426,862,759, forward strand.
ACTTTCTCTATAGGTACAAACCAACCGATTCGAATCTTCCTCCATGAACCCAACAGACGCTACGTGTGTCCAGTTGAAACTTGCTGTCGACGGTGCTCCTAACCGACCTTACACACTGGATGTCCCTCAGGAGGGCGCCATAGAACAGTCAAAGAGGCTTGACCAGCAACATCTGGACAACCTTTGAAAGTATCATGTCCAAAATTGTCTTTAAAAGTGAAAGTATCTAACCAAAATTGTTTCCTTTTTAATTAGTGAAAGTATCAAAGATAAAATTATTCCAAAATAATTGTTCAACAAACCTGCATCCGATTGCGCCTGCGAACTTGTTTCGTGCGCTCCTCCATTTTGCCAGTAATGAAACAGTGTTTGACTAGCAATCAAGTTTAAGAGAATAATGCCGTTTGTGCAATGGCATTAAGATGGTACTGAAAAATTAACTTTTGGTCCTGATGTTTACTTAATGAAATTATATCTTGACTAGAATAATGCCAGTTGTGCAATGGCATAAAATTTGTTATTTGAAGTAACTTTGCTCTGATTACTTTAGTTATACCAAAATCGATTTCAAACCATGAACTGCACATATATATTACATAGAAGCCTCGTTTTCTTTACGTTCTTGCAATTGATGAGTAACTTTACTTTACTACTCATTTTCATATTCAATATAAGCAAAGGATGTGGATTATGATTCAGGTTGTTAGATTTAAACACAATGTTGATCTCTCTCTCTCTCTCTCTCTCTCTCTCTCTCTCTATATATATATATATATATATATATATATATATATATATATATATATATATATAGTTAAAAATTTAAGTCATGTACAAAACTACCATTTCCAACATTTTTGTAGCACGAATCACTCTGACAAAAAATTTTACAAAACGCTTACTGCGTCAAAACTTGGACATACAAATCCTAACTCTGAACATTACCTAACAAAAACCATTTTTAAATCATTTTATAGCTTCTCCCATTAACGTGCTAAAGTTTGCTCAGTGTACAACCTGAAAACTGCGTATCGCGAATCCTACCTTAAAGCTGTCACCACACATCTGCTTCCTCCGCGCACCTAGCTGCGACGACGGAGATTTTTACTGCGCGCCCGTCTCTCTTAGCCATCAAAGATCCTCATACTCAAAGATATTATACTCATTCCACTTTGCGGTTGGCAACAATCGACTTTATTTTCTGGATCTACCCTGATCAGACCCTAGCATATTCCTTTCACCTTCTGAGAAGATGCCAAGGTGGATCCAGACTGTGTGGAGCTACACTGTACTGAATTTTAACGAGGAGTAGATTTTGATTTCACAGTTATGTAAAGAAGTTCACTTGTTTTTAGTTTTATAACGCTTCATTTTTTTATCCCCTGCTGTCCTTGAATTTAAACCCACACACATTCACAGATTACCAGATGGTGCAAAACTGTCTTTGAGCAGTTTATAGGTAGACGTTGTCATGCTATGATATTAATAATGGACTGTTTCTATGGCTTCTTCTGTGTAGGCCAACCGGTTTGGCACTATTTTAAGTTAGCAGACATTGTGTGACCACACTCCATAGTTGAGCCCCGACCTCAGTGCCAACCGGTTCACAGACCTCACAAGGGCAAAGAGAGACAAGAATCATACCAGAGCAGTAAAATGTAAACTCTCTAACCTCAAGCGCAGTGCCCCAAGAAACGAGCCGCTTTCCAGGCCCTTCTCCATAGCGGAAGTAGAAAGTGCTGTCAAGCAACTGAAAGTCGGTAAGGCTGCTGGCCCCGACAACATCTATAATGAATTTATTAAGAACATGGGCCCACACTGCATTCGCTGGCTCACTTCGCTCTTCACTTACATACTCAAAGAGAAAAAACTTCCCAGACAATTCAAACTGTCGAAAGTTATAACCACTCTCAAACCTGGCAAGCCTGCATAAAGCCCTGAAAGCTACCGCCCTATAGCACTGCTCAGTTGTACATTCAAACTTTTGGAACGAGTCCTCCTAACCAGAATAGCACCGTTCATCGAGGCTGCTACCCCTCCTGAACAAGCTGGCTTCAGACAAGGACGCAGCTGCACCGATCAAGTTCTTGCCCTAACTACCCATACTGAAGCAGATTTTCAAGGCCATCTGAAATCAACAGCTGTCTTCATCGACCTGACAGCCGCGTATGACACTACTGAGCTACAAGCTACTGCAAGTTGTGCCAAGTCGATAAATTGTGGATCTAATATCCAGCATGCTTAGTGAAAGGCAATTTGAAGTGTTTCTAGCCAGCTCTTAAAGCCACAAATGGAAACTAAATAATGGACTACCACAGGGATCTGTTTTAGTCCCATCACTATTCAATTTATACATTAATGATTTTCTAACCACAATATCAACTAAATTCATCTATGCTGAAGACATTGCACTGGTAGCACAGAGCAGTAATTTCAAAGATGGTGAACGAATTCTTACGGAGGATCTGGAGAAGATGTCAACTTTCTTTAAGACCTGGAGATTGATCCCAAGCACATTGAAAACTGGAGTCTCTTGTTTCCATCTAGCGAACCGTGCTGCGAACTACAAACCAAGAGTTCTGCTCAATGGACAAACGTTGAGGTACAATACTTTCCCAAAATATCTCGGAATCACTCTAGATAGAACCCTGAGCTATAAAGAGCACATCACCAAGCTTTCTCATAAAGTTGTTGCAAGGAAAAACATACTACATACGCTCAGTGGTACCACCTGGGGAACCTCTGCTGACTGTCTGCGTTGAACTGGCATCAGTCTTGTGTACTCTGCTGCTGAGTACTATGCACCTGTCTGTTTGGAAAGTGTACATGTGAAGAAGGTAGACACAAAACTTAACGGCACAATGCGCTGCATTACTGGTTCCATCAAATCAACCCCATGCCACTGGCTACCTGTACTGTGTACTGTGTCACATCCCTCCACCTCACTTAAGGCGGAAACAAGCTCTACCGAGGGAGGCCAAGAAAATCTCTGCATCACCTTCTCTACCACTGCACCAGGAATTCTGCCTTCCGCCACAGCAACGATTGTGATCAAGAAGACCAGCAAGTATTACTGCAGGACAACTCATCGCGGATGGTTTTGATCTAAATTAAAGCTGGAAGCATGAATGGTCAACAAAAACAGTGGAAACAAGAGCCCATCACCTTGATCCTGCAAAGAAGCCAAAAGGTTTTGACCTACCGAGGAAACTTTGGGACCGCATCAACAGGTTAAGGGCTGGACATGGTCGTTGTAGCTACTTCAGGTACAAATGGGGCTGGATCAGTTCACCAAAGTGTGAATGTAATCAAGGAGAGCAGACAATTGAACATTTAGTCCAACGCTGTCCACTTCATTCATACCCCGGAATTCCCAATGACTTGTTCACTCTCACACCCAGCTTAATTAACTGGTTGGAAAACACGGACTTCAAGGTTTAATCTTGTCTTATATGTGTATTATATAAAGTCATTTGCCTTATATCAGATGTATATTGTATAAAATCACCATACGATTAAATAAATAAAACTCCGTAGTTTCTGTGTTTCTGACCACATCCTCCTTTCTTCATTACAGAAGAGCGGTTCTCCGTGTGTGGCGAGGCTGGAGTGTGGCAGAGGGTGCTGTGGGTCCGGATCGTTAATCGATCCCGGACAGAGGGGCAGGTAGTAGCGGAACAGCGGCGTCTCCTCCGCCAATCAGTCGGTCCGCCACTGAGAAACGAGCACCGGCGTTAATGCCGTCGCCGGCCCCGCTGATGGAGCATCCACTGATTTATTGCTCGTGGCCCCTGCTGTCACCCGGGCCAGCCCAGTCCGCCTTTATTAAATGCCGCCGAGGAAAATATTATTCGCGAAGCGTCAGCTTCATTAGCCACAGGTCACCTCGGGCGGAGCGTGAAATTATTTCTTCTAACTAAATCAGGCAGTTTTTATTTTACCTTTTTTTTTAAGGCGCGTCATTTCGCTCGCTCCGACTATGAAAACTGTTCAGATGCTGCGATAGGGGAACGTACGCGTTTGGTAAAGCAGATATATCATACGCCTACTTTGCTTAACGCAAAGACACATATCTATATCTACATCTCCATACGTTTCTGCAAGATACCATATGGCGCACGGTGAAGAGTACCTTGTTCTAGTCTCTGAAGCGTCAGACTTGAGCTCCATTAACACAACAGTAAAATGTATTCAAATAGTATTTTTACAGGAAAAATAAGAGCTGGCAAGAACGCTGGCTGAAAGTAATGAATATTTTTGCAGTACTAGAGTAACAGCAGAATATTTAGCTAGGTAACAAAAAAAATGGGTCAAATGGCTCTGAGCACTATGGGACTTAACTTCTGAGGTCATCAGGCCCCTAGAACTTAGAACTACTTAAACCTAACTAACCTAAGGACATCACACACATCCATTCCCGAGGTAGAATTCGAACCTGCGACCGTAGCGGTTGCGCAGATCCAGACTATAGCCCCTAGAACCGCTCGGCCACTCTGGCCGGCGGCTAGGTAACAGTTTCAGTTACTATGGTAATGACTTGTGTCATGACTGTGGAAACGATGCACAAAATGATGTGAACACGTTTTAAGTGGCGCGTGCGCATAAATCGACAGGCACCCAAAACCTAAAATACGAAGAGAAACACGAATACTCATTTGTAACACTCTTGCTTTCCCCACGGCGTTAAACGTAAGGAAATCGTGAACATTAAATAAGGGACAAGAACGGCATACTGAAATTTTTATTGAAAAGTCATGGTTCCACACATATTCAGGCTATTACTCAGTTTTTACCACACAATAGTTGCAATCACTAACAGACCGTCTTCAGGTATCTATATCCAACGGAAAAACAAAATAAGACACAATGAGTCATTACAAAAACAATATGTGTGACTTAAGGTTTTCCAGGTGTAGGAAAATCGTGAGTAGTTCTCGTGTGTTCAGCCTGATGGTGTTGTCTAAAAGGCGCGATATTTTGGCAACTCGACTTGTTGTAATCTTCAGGCTTTCATCAGCAACGCCTGAAGACGACAATAAATCGGCTTCCCGAAATATCGCGCCTTTCAGACGATGCCACCCGGCTGAAAACCCGGGAATTACTTAAGAAAATCGTAAATATAGTGCTCAACATTTATAAAATTTTGCTTTTTCGTTGGTTCTGGACACCCGAAGATGGTCTGTTACCGCCTGGAACTGGATGTGTAATAAAAACTGAGCAATACAGCTGTGTGCAAGTATGACCGAGCGAGGTGGCGCAGAGCACACTGACCTCGCATTCGGGAGGACGACGGTTCAAACCTGCGTACGGCCATCCTGATTTAGGTTTTCCATGATTTCCCTAAATCGCTTCAGGAAAATGTTTGAATAGTTCCTTTCAAAGGGCAGGGCCAACTTCCTTCCCAATCCGTCCCTAATCCGATTTGACCGATTAACTCACTGTTTTGCGCCTTCCCCCAAATCAACCAACCATTTTACAACCTGTTTATCACCGTATCTTTAAAATAATGGCAAAAAGTTTTAGGCATTCCCAAAAGGTGCAAAACTGCCGAGTCACAAATGAAGACATTAAGAAAGAACTTCGGATTATAGTGGAAAAGATGGGTTGGGTCCGTCGTGGTAGCTGCGTGGTCATCGTGGCGAATTTCTAACCGAAGGGGCCTTGGCTTGATTCCGGCCAGGTCAGAGATTTTCTCCGCTCGAGGATTGGGCGCTGTGTTCTCCTCACGATCGTATAGTCAGAAACAACATTCCACTATTGAGATGGCTGTATGGGCATGTCCTAATAGCCAATTAAAATCAGTTTAAGAAAAGAACGGTTAGGAAACACAAGAGTATGGAATGAACACAAGCAGAAAGTAATAGGTGATGCATTCGCCTTTAGTGGTGTACGTTTACCAGTCGACTGGTTAGTTCACTGAATCTTTGTAAAATGGTTCTGAGCACTATGCGACTTAACTTCTGAGGTCATCAGTCGACTAGAACTTAGAACTAATTAAACCTAACTAACCTAAGGACATCACACACATCCATGCCCGAGGCAGGATTCGAACTTGCGACCGTAGCGGTCACGCGGTTCCAGACTGAAGCGCCTTTAACCGCACGGCCACACTGGCCGGCGAATCTTTGTAAATTCTGTTAGAATACTAATTGGCATTATCATTCTATTGTAGTGGCTATTTTCACCTTGTCACCACGATGTTGACAGTCCTTATTAAGACTGGTTTGTAACTGCAGCAGAGTCAAAAACTGAACCGTTTTCATCGATGAATGTTTCCTTCTCCGACCAGTAGTGTAACACGTCACATAGTTTGCCTCTTGGAGAGCGCACTCGTAGGATCTCAGCTAATGCCACGCCATCACGATGGGCCAGTTTCAGCTGTTGAGTGATCATTGTGAAGGAGACAGAGATGCCACGTACTCGTGAGAGACACGGCTCTCCATTGGGCTAGGTGGCCAGATTGTGCGGTGGGGAGTTCCGGATATGACAGGCGCCCGATGCTGGACTGCATGGGAATTTGAGGGCAAGCCCACTCCCCGTCAAGGTTTCGGTCGACCACGACTGACCACCACGTGGAAGGGTCGCCATATTGAGCACGAAGCACACCCCCTCAGATATGGGCCTTCTAGCCGAGAACGTGTAATGGAGTCCCTGCGACATTCTGTCTCTTCCCACACCATTGATGGGACACTAGAAGCAGCCGGACTAGGGAATTACCGTCCCATATGTAGGCTGTCGTTAACACCAGCACAGAAGTGGCAGCAACTGGGCTACAGCCGTGACCAGGAAGCATGGAATGCTGATGAATGGGGTCGCATTGTGTTTAGCGACGAATCACAGTTATGTACTGCCTCAGTCTGCGACTCCGGCGGAGACTTGGGGAGAGGTTCTACCTTTCCAGCGTTTTGGAGAGGCATAGCAGCTCCTAGGGTCATGGTGTGGAGAGAAATCGGGTATGACTTTTAAGTCACGTTAGGTAGTGATCGAGGAAATTCCGATGGCCCAACGGTGCTCCGCGAACATTCTGCATCCTCGTGTGTTACCTTTCTTGCGTCAGTATCGCTGTGGCATTTTTCAAAATGACCAGCTTGTCTCAGGAGAAGATACAACGCATGCATAGCACCCTTCCCAAACGCATCAGCACATGCATCAAGAAGTCGGTGTTATATCATGCTGATAAGTAGGCTCATACTGCCAAGTTCTTTGTAAATTAACTCGACATCGTGGTCACTGAAGTAACATCACATATCCTCTCAACCCATGAATTGCTCGGAGAGCCTCGGAAATAGTGACAACCTAAGAAGGGGAATGTAAGATGAAGATGTGAATTGAAGTTTGGGTTGGGGATAGCATTTGACTTAAGTAGTCCGTGCAGCAATGTTAGCTATAATGCTGCGATGATATTTTAATTCATCTCTTCAGCTTCCATCAATACTGTAGATAAAGATCAGACTCAATTGTCTCTATAAAAATTTCATAGTAAGATCTACAGATTACCTACATATGAGGTATAGGATTTCCTCATTACATCCAATGCTGGGGTGCTATTCCAAAGCCTGAGACCCTCAGCAATAGAGACGATCTAAGCAGGGGAAAATAAGCTGAAGATGAGAACTGAAGTTTGTGTTGGAGAGGGCATTGGACTTGGGCGGTCCATGCAGTAATGTTAGCTATAGTGCTGCGGTGGTGTCATGGCTGTAATTCCTGTCTAGTAAGCGAAGAGCCCCAGGTTGAATTCCCGGCTGTCACACGAATTTTAATTCATTTCTTCAACTTCCATCATTACCATGAATTTTCATTTCGTTTCTTCCTCCTGTTCTGGGTTTTTGTCAGGTGTGCATTTTCCCTAAAGAAAACACTCCAACATTTTCCTTAGTGAGCTTCTGTAGACTATTGAGGACCTGCATCTTAATGGCTGAACTAAGATTTGAGATCCACTTCCCACAAAAATGAGTCCAGTGTATTGATTTTTGCTCCACCTCGCTGCGTAATTCTTATCAGGCATCCATTAAGAACATAACCAAATGCTTGTAATACGTATGGCGAGAGAAGATCCATTTATAATTAGCAGCTTTCGTCACCGATGCGCTGACGGTTGCCGCACAGGTGCTTAACACTGTAACAACGCCGAGACGTTGCTACTGAAACGTAAAACCGAGCGATGTGGTGCAGTGGTTAGTACACTAGACTCGCGTTCGGGAGGACCACGGTTTAATCCCGCGTCTGGCCATCCTGAATTAGGTTTACCATGATTTCCCTAAATCGCTTCAGGAAATGCCGGGATGTTTCCACGGCCGATTTACTTCTCCATCCTCGACACAATCCGACCTTGTACTCGGTCTCTAATGACCTCGCCGCGCGGGGTTAGCCGAGCTATCTGGGGCGCTGCAGTCATAGACTGTGCCAAGCGCAGGTGACCCCTGTATATAAGAAGGGTAGAAGGACGGATCCACAAAATTACAGACCAATATCCTTAACATCGGTTTGTTGCAGGATTCTCGAACATATTATCAGTTCGAATATAATGAATTTCATTGAGACAGAGAAGTTGCTGTCCATGCATCAGCACAGCTTTAGAAAGCATCGCTCCTGCGAAACGCAACTCGCCCTTTTTTCACATGATAACTTGCGAACCATGGATGAAGGGTATCAGACGGATGCCATATTCCTTGACTTCCGAAAAGCGTTTGACTCGGTGCCCCACTGCAGACTCCTAACTAAGGTACGAGCACATGAGATTGACTCCCAAATATGTGAGTGGTCGAAGACTTCTTAAGTAATAGAACCCAGTACATTGTTCTCGATGGTGAGTGTTCATCGGAGGTGAGTGTATCATCTGGAGTGCCCCAGGGAAGTGTGGTAGGTCCGCTGTTGTTTTCTATCTACATAAATGATCTTTTGGATAGGGTGAATAGCAATGTACGGCTGTTTGCTGATGACGCTGTGGTGTACGGGAAGGTGTCGTCGTTGAGTGACTGTAGGAGGATACAAGATGACATGGACAGGATTTGTGATTGGTGTAAAGAATGGCAGCTAACTCTAAATATAGATAAATGTAAATTAACGCAGATGCATAGGAAAAAGAATCCGGTCATCTTAGAATACTCCATTAGTAGTGTAGCGCTTGACACAGTCACGTCGATTAAATATTTGGGCGTAACATTGCAGAGCGATATGAAGTGGGGCAAGCATGTAATGGCAGTTGTGGGGAAGGTGGATAGTCGTCTTCGGTTCATTGGTAGTATTTTCGGAAGATGCGGTTCATTTGTAAAGGAGATCGCTTATAAAACACTAATACAACCTGTTCTTGAGTACTGTTCGAGCGTTTGGGATCCCTATCAGGTCGGATTGAGGGAGGACATAGAAGCAATTCAGAGGCGGGCTGCAAGATTTGTTACTGATGGGTTTGATCATCACGCGAGTGTTACGAAAATGCTTCACGAACTCGGGTGGAGGAAAGGAGGCGTTCTTTTCGTGAATCGCTACTGAGGAAATTTAGAGAACCAGGATTTGAGGCTGACTGCAGTACAATTTTACTGCCGCCAACTTACATTTCGTGGAAAGACCACAAAGATAAAATAAGAGAGATTATGGCTCGTGCAGAGGCATATAGGCAATCATTTTTCCCTCGTTCTGTTTGGGAGTGGAACAGGGAGAGAAGATGCTAGTTGTGGTACGAGGTACCCTTCGCCACGCACCTTATGGTGGATTGCGGAGTATGTATGTAGATGTAGATGTAGATGTGCAGCTGGTCCCGGCGGAGGTTCGAGTCCTCTCTCGGGAATGGGTGTGTGTGTGTCTGTCCTTAGGATATTTTACGTTAATTAGTGTGTAAGCTTAGGGAGTGATGACCTTAGCAGTTAAGTCCCATAAGATTTCACACACATTTGAACATTTTTTCTAATGACCTCGATCTCTGCTGGACGTTAAACCCATTCTTCCTCATTCCTAGAAACTTAAACAAAAGCGCTTTACGTAACTGGTCGTAGCAGAAGCGCGAAGCAGCCTTGTAAAGTACACTTTCCTTGTGGCACTGACTATAGGCAAGCAATTTTTAATAACACGGTGGTAACTTGACTCCTGTCGAACTGTTGTGTTATTGTGACAGTATTCTGCAGTTTTGTTATTATTTCGATCATTTCTAATTACGTATTTTGTACACAGTCGTATGCCGTGTGTCTTGTGATTCGTATTTATTCGTTGTATATAGCTCCTACCAATTTATTGCTCTGGAAATACTTACTTGATTGACACTTATCTGCCGGCCGGAGTGGCCGAGCGGTTCGAGGCGCTACAGTCTGGAGCCGCGTGACCGCTATGGTTGCAGGTTCGAATCCTGCCTCGGGCATGGATGTGTGTGATGTCCATAGGTTAGTTAGGTTTACGTAGCTCTAACAAGGAGACGGCACGACCGTGGGGACGGGGATTTGTCCGCAATTTTGTGTGGTGAAAGAGGACCCCTAACACTTCACGTGGTTAAAATATTAGGACGCACTATTCGGAAAATCCCTAGAAAAATCGATTCAACGTTTCTTAGGTGCCGTATGAGTATAAAATGTTAGTACATTGCCGAGGCGCCGTTTGGCCTACATGGTTAGCGTTCGGACCCTTATGCAAGAGGTCTAGGATTCGATTCCTCCTCCAGCAATTTTTTTTTCTTCTGTTGCTTGCAAATTTGTAGCGCATTGTTACAGGAGAATCGTGAAATTAATTCCCGGGAAGATTGTACAAAAATTCATTCTATAATTCACCATCAATTATTGTCACCAATATTCCGAGACATGATTCAATATTCCCCAAAATTATCAGAAACTCAAAACATTTTCGTAAATGCTAATGGGGCATGTTTTTGTACAGATTTATTGCAAACGCCCTGTAATTGTAAAAAATCCGCTTTCTTATGTTGCGCAAGATGTCGCAAAAACTATTGCTTTGTTTGTTTTTACGATAATTACCACTGCGGTTCTTTTTTATAATTATGGTATGTATAAAAATTGAATGTTTCCCGATCGACTTTGTTATTCTGATTAAAAACCCAATGTTTCTCCTCATATACTTTACAATGAAAAATGGAAAACCCACCACCATGAATTGTGTTGTTGGGACAAAAAGAAAATAATTTTTATTCAGTAACGTGACTAATTTGTTAAAGATAATGTAGGTTTGGGGAACTTTCTGAATAATTGGTGAAATAACAAAAGAAAGTGAAACAGAAGGGAAAAAAAGTGCCGGAGGAGGAATCGAACCCGAGACATCTGGTGTAAGAGTCCGAGTACTAAGCCTTTTTTTTTTTCTTTTGCATCTGCTCGGGGCGGACGTCGTAAGACATCCGTTTAAGTTCGTTGTTGATCGATTAACTCAGTTTTTTTTATTACAGAGGGATCTAACCCTCTGACCGAACACGCTGAGCTACCGTGCCGGCAGCATCTAGGCCAGACGGCGCCTCTGCAACGCACTAAAATTTTATACTCATACGGCACCTAAGAAACTTTGGATCGATTTTTCCCTGGATTTTCCGGGTAGTCCGTCCAAATATTTTAACCACGTGGGGTGTTAGGGTCCTCCTTCACCACACAAAATTTCGGACAAATCCCCGACCCCACGGTCGTGCCGTCTCCTTGTAAGTTCTAGGGGACTGATGACCTTAGAAGTTAAGTTCCATAGTGCTCAGAGCCATTTGAACCATTTTGGACACTTATGTTTTGGCAGTGAATGTAAGAAATCAACAAGTGCGTGGCATGTTAACGGGAGGTGGGGGGCGCTACGTATTGGCGACACGCAAGTGGGCGGCGCGTGCGCTGGCAGGTGGCGTGTCATCAATCATTCAGGCGCGCCGCGATCAACAGGCGGCGACATGTGGCGGGCGGAGCCTCGCCCTTCTGGTGGCATTCATCGGCGGGGTTAACTGGCTCCTGCTTTGCTCCTGCAAGGCGTGCTGCTGTGCCCTGGCAAGTTGCGGCGACAGTTTAAATGCACGACACAGCCTTAACGACCGTCCTACCGTAGCAAGCCGCTTATTTCGAGCTGTTCGGAGTCAGCAAGACAAAAGCACAACTACAGTCTCTATTACAGCAAGCTTTATTCTAGGAAGACTTTTTACAGAAATGAGAGAGATGGCATTGTACACTCCTGCCTACTGAAGCAGTAGCACCGGGAAGGACATTCGGTTTTTTAAAATTTGATTTATTGCTCATTTGGAGACCTGTTGCCTTACATTTTGTAGCATATCGTTCTTTTTACAGATTTTCATGTATATTACGAAACATATTCCATATTACATACAGAAATTATTGTTTTCAGCAATTACAATGGAAGTAATAATAAATTAAAGGTACCTTAGCAAATTATTCAGATTTTAAGAAGGTATGAAGGGCTTATTTCAATAGTGATACAAGTCCATTAACTCCACTTTTCTCCCTATAATGCTTCTGCAACTAATGATCCAAGCAATCAGAAAGGAAGGTTCATCTCTAGCAAGAAGCCATATGCTTGAATATTTCTGGTATCTCAACTGCAGATTTTTCAGCGCTCATTTAACTTTAGGACCCTGTATCTCACAATGAAGAAAAAATGGACTTGTACCACTATTGAAATAAGACCTTCATACGATGACAGATGATATAGGAAAGACTTGGATAGAAAGAGAGAGAGAAATGTTACCCTATCTGACTCAGCATGGTCTGAAAGCTTCGGAACTACTTCGAGCTTTGCAGTTCGGTTTCGCTACCGTTTAATTTACGGATTAATATTTCTAAACATTATTTACAACAATACTATAACTATTATGTACGTTGTGGAAAGAGCAGTGGTGTGCGAGTGTAAAGTATGTTATTTCTTGGGGTTATTAATTAACCTTCAATTCCTACATTATGTGTCTTGAATGTTTCCTATTATGTTATTTATATACTAAGTGTCCATTTACAAGTGTTACATCGTGAGGCAATACTGACCCTACGACTTATCTTAGAAGCTAGATTAAGGAAAGGCAAACCTACGTTTCTAGCATTTGTAGACTTAGAGAAAGCGTTTGACAATATTGACTGGACTACTCTCTTTCAAATTCTGAAGGTGGCAGGGGTAAAATACAGGGAGCGAAAGGCTATTTACAATTTGTACAGAAATCAGATGAAAGTTATAAGAATCGAGGGGCACGAAAGGGAAGCAATAGTTGGGAATGGAGTGAGAAGGGTTGTAGCCTCTCCCCGATGTTATTAAATCTGTATATTGAGTAAGCAGTGAAGGAAACAAAAGAAAAATTCGGAGTAGGTATTAAAATCCAAGGAGAAGAAATAAAAACTTTGAGGTTTGCCGATGACATTGTTATTCTGTCAGAGACAGCAAAGGACTTGGAAGAGCAGTTGAATGGAATGGATAGTATCTTGAAAGGAGAATATAAGATGAACATCATCAAAAGCAAAACGAGGATAATGGAATGTAGTCGAATTAAGTCGGGTGATGCTGAGAGGATTAGGAAATGAGGCACTTAAAGTAGTAAAGGAGTTTTGCTATTTGGGGAGCAAAATAACTGATGATGGTCGAAGTAGAGAGGATATAAAGTGTAGACTGGCAATGGCATGGAAAGCGTTTCTGAAGAAGAGAAATTTGTTAACATCGAGTATAGATTTAAGTGTCAGGAAGTCGTTTCTGAAAGTATTTGTATGGAGCGTAGCCATGTATGGAAGTGAAACATGGACGATAGCTAGTTTGGACAAGAAGCGAATAGAAGCTTTCGAAATGTGGTGCTACAGAAGAATGCTGAAGATTAGATGGGTAGATCATATAACTAATGAGGAGGTACTGAACAGGATTGGGGTGAAGAGAGGTTTGTGGCACAACTTGACTAGAAGAAGGGATCGGTTGGTAGGACATGTTCTGAGGCATCAAGGGATCACCAATTTAGTATTGGAGAGCAGCGTGGAGGGTAAAAATCGTAGAGGGAGACGATGATGTGGGTTGCAGTAGGTACTGGGAGATGAAGAAGCTTGCACAGGATAGAGTAGCATGGAGAGCTGCATCAAACCAGTCTGAGGTCTGAAGACCACAACAACAACAACACATCATAACAGCGGTATAACGACCACGGGATAGCTATGCCTGCTGTTTATATTTAAGCCAAAATAGGTTTACAGAGTTGATTGCATTACACTGTTTTTCTAATACAGTTTAATTATTCTGGATGTTGTGTAAGGTTGTCTGCAGTAAGTGTTGGTGAAAGTGTTCGCTGTTTCAGTGAGTGTGTCTTTCGGTACTGCTGTCTGTGTGGGTGTACGAACTGGAACTGGTGTCCTATGTACTTCTCGTGGTTTGCAGCGTTCTGTTATACGGCCGTATCTATCTGTATTCGTCATGTAATGTCCTTGAGACGTCATCAGCGATTTTATTAATTATCGTCCACTCGTCTTTGTCTCTCATTGCACGTATCACATCATTGTCATACTGCGTTGGTGTCTGGCGTGCTGCCCTGTATCGGTGACAGTGAAAAAAAAGTATGTCTTCTGGGGATACATGTTCCCCACACGCACAAGTAGCATTCTGGCTGCGGCCTACGCGATGTAAGTGCATAGGGTGACTTGTCAGAAAGTGAACCATACCCCGGGTGGATTGATATGGCTCAGTCTCAGACGTTCCCTGATGTCCGGAAGGAAATTATATACCCTACGGCCCTTATCGCTCGCCTCCCATTCCCTTTGCCAAGTATCCACCCACCATTTGACGAGTTGTGGCTTCTCTATGATGTCCTGTCCGATGGTCTCTATTACCTTTATCCTGTCTCTCCCACCTCAGCCAGTACATTGCAGCCCGAAACCTGATGGTTATGTCGACAGGGAAGGTTCCAAGCACCACGCAGAGTGATTACACTGACGCGGTGTTGAAAGCTCCTGACAGCCTTACCAGGGCACTTCTCTGCCCCTGCCGCACGATGTTCCCATTCGTCACCAGACATACTGGGTGGGCCCACGCACAGGCTGCAAAGCAGACCACAGACTCAAAGAACGAGCAATGGTAAGTTCTCAATGTGTGTAATGGTACCCTAAAGTGTGCTAAGTTGAGGCTGGACAGCTTGTGCATGTTCTTGGCAGCCCTGTCAGTCAATATACACCACTGGCCATTAAGATTCCAACACCAGGAAGTACACCAAATAACGAATCGTGAGACGGTAAATCATCGAGCAAAACAGAAGTGATGTATGGCGTTCCGCAAGGTAGTGTTCAAATGGTTCAAATATCTCTGAGCACTATGGGACTCAACATCTGAGGTCATCAGTCCCCTAGAACTTAGAACTACTTAAACCTAACTAACCTAAGGACAGCACACACATCCATGCCCGAGGCAGGATTCGAACCTGCGACCGTAGCGGTCGCGCGGTTCCACACTGAAGCGCGTAGAACCGCTCGGCCACACCGGCCGGCAAGGTAGTGTCATAGGCCCTCTGCTATTCCTGATTTACATAAATGATCTAGGTGACAATCTGAGCAGCCCCCTTAAATTGTTTGCAGATGGCGCTGCAATTTACCGTCTAGTAAAATCATCAGACGATCCATTTCAATTACAAAATGATCTAGAGAGTAATTTCTGTATGGTTCTAAAAGTGGCAATTGGCACTAAACAAAGAAAAGTGCGAGGTCATCCATATGGGTACTAAAAGAAAAAAGATAAATTTTGGGTAAACGACATATCGCACAAGTGTAAGGGCTGTCAATTCGACTAAATACGTAGATATTACAATTACGAGCAACTTAAATTGGAAAGATCACATAGATAATATTGTGTGGAAGACGAAACAAAGACTGCGCTTTGCTGGCAGAACACTTAGAAGATGCGACAAACCCACTAAAGAGACAGACTACGCTACTCTTGTCCGTCTTCAGCTGGAACATTGCTGCGCGGTGTGGGATCCTTATCAGGTAGGATTGACGAAGGACATCGAAAAAGTGCAAAGAAGGGCAGCTCCTTTCGTGTGATCGCACAATAGGGGTGAGAGTGTCACTGACATGATAGGCCAGTTGGGGTGGCAGTCACTGAAACAAAGGCAGTCTTATTTGCGACGAGATCTATTTACGAAATTTCAATCACCAACTTTCTCTTCCGAATGCGAAAATAGTTTGTTGACATCCACCTACGTAGGGAAAAATCATCATCGTAATAAAATAAGAGAAATCAGAGCTCGAGCGGAAAGATTTAGGTGTTCCGTTTTCCCACCTGCCATTCGAGAGTGGAATGGTAGAGAAGTAGTATGAAAATGGTTCGAAGAACCCTCTGCCAGGCACTTAAGTGTGAATTGCAGAGTATAGTACGAGTACAGAATAGTGTCAACGGTCCATGATACAATTCCTAGGTTATTGAGAGTCTACACTGTGTGAAATTTAGTACACAAAACTACCAACTCTGTCAGCGAAAACAGCTGTAACCCAACCAGTGCATCGAGTCACACTGAGCTCGGAAGACTGATATGGGTACGAGTTCCCATGTTGCTTCATCTCTATGTGAGAGTTGATCAGTCGAATTGGCTTCCGAGGGATGGTGTGCCAGTCTATGGGTGAGACATTTGTGGAGGACGTCATGACCAGGGAAACAGTAGAACGGTCTCTCTGTCGGGGTTAGTCAGGACAGCACGGGCAACATGCGATCTTGTGTCTTGATGCAAGAAAGCGTATGATATTCCTATATGTTTTCTGCTTTTTGTAAATAATTCACCTTTACTGTACTGTGAAAAAGATAAATGAGCCCACTGCATGAGTAGTGAATAACATCCTTGACTTTGTGTTTAGTTTTATCTGTGGTTGACTTGCTAGCTAGACTGTTACGCAACTCGGGGCATTCTTATTTGAGGCGTTGTAGCGAAGAGTGGAGTTTTTCAGAGAAAGAGATTTTTTTGGTGAACCTGGGAGAAGCTATCTCTAATACTTCAGAATGGAGATGAAAACTCATTTATAATACTTTCTCGTTCTTCATACTGATGGAGAAGATTCCGGAGAAACTTTAAACATAATGAAGACATGCGCAAGAATGAAATGAATGTTTGTTGAACTACTGATCGAAGGACATCTTTGTCCCTCACGTAACTAGTAACGTTCATGGTTAGTATTAATTTATATCTTTGTTTTTAATTGTGTCGCAAATAACTCAGCTGTTTGAAATGTTTGTAGTCTTTATTACGAGGGAGTCTTCGTGTGTTGTGCAGTCTTTTTGTCAATAATCATAGTCTGATTTCTCAAGAACGATATTCTCTAAAGTAAAACCCACCTTCGTGGAGCATAGCAACGTTTTGAATATTTTGTCGTGTGTGAATTACACCGTACGCCACACGAAGTCACAGATTGTTTCTGGCAAGCAAATAGAAAGATTTTAGTATTAAGTAATTTATTTATCTTTACCTGCTGCATCTGCTGATTTGTATTCGATTTCGAGAACGTCAGTACTCCAGACACAAAAACAGCATGATGAGCAAGAGGCAAGTCACTTTTATTTCAGGGCAGGTCTCACCTTGCATTTCTGAGCGAACAGTGTGTAGTCGGGATTGTAAGGTGTTGCGCAGACTGAATTTGGCTAAAGAGTATTGCTAATTTCAAACAGTTATTTTCTTCTGAGTACAGCAGTGTTTTATTTTTGTGGATATTCCAAGTCAAACATTAGACTTCATATCACACAACCTTCATTATGTGGTTCGGTACTGAGTTTTATTTATGTAGTTTTCATTGAGTAAGCAATTAGTTTCTTTTGGCATTTAACTAACTCATTTTCTTTATTTCAAATTTTGCATATCATAAAGCTTAAAGGTTTTTTTCACGACACTGTTCACATGCGCAAAGCAGCACAAACCAACAGTCAGTTTCGCTCAGTGATTGAATACGATATCTAAAGTACTCGTTACATGACGAGAAAGTTTTTGAAATCAATATATTCAGTCTTCTCACATACAGACCGTTTTTTGCACAAAGCCTACAAGCGATGTGGAGACCTCAAAGATACAGCACAGCCGCCGGACTATGTATCGTCTGTTATCTATACTAAAGCTATCCGAACCAGAGGTGATAGTGTTGTATACCTACTGCCTACGATAGGTGCTGGACGTGTATGAAAATGACGAATGCAGTTTACTAACTTTTCCTCTCCTTGGAGGCTCGACATACGACTATGTCCATCGTGATTTCATTGCGTAACCGAGACTCGTCTGTAAAGATGACGTGGGACCACTCTCACGTCCAGCGTTGTCGTTTGGCTCGTCACCTCCGATGTCGAACGAACCCGCTACGATTGTCACCGTCCTGAAAGTCTGTCGCGTTCCAAACGTCATTGTAGCATCCGTGTGGACACTTGTCTTTCTGGAAACATGGAAACAGGCCCATTTCCTGACTCAAGTAAAGGACGTAGCTGTAAGATCCTATACGGCTGAGTCAGTCATAAGTTGATGCTCTCGGGTGTCAGTCGTGTGGGGCCACTGCCATGCTGCGTGGCGTGAATACGGCGCTCCTATTGTTTCTATTACAGGCGTGGAATTCCGACCATCGCCAGCAGCAGTATTGTGTAACGATAAAACGCAGCATCGATAAGCCGCAATCCTTCCGCTGTCGAATACCGACAAATATTGCTAGACGTTTTTCCTCCTTAGATGGAGCGTAACAAAACGATCTCCTGACGAACAACATGATCTTACAAACAGCCATCATTCAAATGAGATTTGTGAATAAGGAAACCGCTGTGTAATGTTTCCTTATATGCAAAATTTACTACTCCTACATAAAGTGTGAGGTTGCGCTGAAATGCTAATCAGTTACGTATCCAGGCATGTGGTACACCTCATGCAAATTTGACATTTGTTGCTAACTCTCTTCGTGGTGTTACAGTTTTAATGGTCACTAGTGTGCTTCGCTTAACTACTTTGCAGAGGAGCAATGCGATCTGGAGGAGGACTTAAACCATTTTAATACGCGTCCTATATGAACAGAGCTCCAATGCAATTCGAGCTATCATGATATAAGTTTACTACGCTTTTGCAAATACACCTGAGACAATATCACTACCCTGATTTTCTCCTCTGTTCTTGTCGAAATGAGCTGCCAAAATTCTCTAATGATCTCGGCAATGACAGAACGTTGGTCTCCAGCATTCCTTCCTCCCTACTGATAGTAGTACATGTGCGGAAAGAACATCTTTAAACTTTTATGTGTTCTTATAGAGGAAAAAATGCTGTCTAGGGCTCAGTGCTTGATTGCAGCAGTACTTTTAGATTCAATCCACATTATTAATTGGTTTGGCTTCGGTTTCCATCTCTTCCCACCTTGTAATAATCCCCTCATCTTTACCTAACTTTTACTCCCACCATACTCTATAATCTAATTTGCATATTTCAGTCTTGGTCTATTTACTTATTTCCTTCCTTCTGTAGTATGAGAAATTTTGAAAATGGGGACCTGGCAGACGAGAAACATACTGTTTCCAGCGGAGTGCGTCTTTCATTGGGCCAAAAAGACAGAAGTCGGTAGATGCGAGATCAAGGCTGCAGGATGGTTGAGGAAGAAAAGTTCAACGAAGTTTTGTGAGCTCCTCTCGGTTATGCAAGCTTTTGTGAGGCTTTGCGTTGCCATGGAGAAGAAAAAATACACTAATGACCATTAAAATTGCTACACCAAGAGTAAATGCAGGTGTTAAACGGGTATTCATTGGACAAATATATTATACTAGAAATGACATGTGATTACATTTTCACGCAATTTGGGTGCATAGATTCTGAGAAATCAATACCCAGAACAACCACCTCTGGCCGTAATAATGGCCTTGATATGCCTGGGCATTGAGTCAAACAGAGCATGGATGGCATGTACAGGTACAGCTGCCCATGCAGCTTCAACACGATACCACAGTTCATCAAGAGTAGTGACTGGCTTATTGTGACGAGCCAGTTGCTCGGCCACCATTGACCAGACGTTTTCAATTGGTGAGAGATCTGGAGAATGTGCTGGCCAGGACAGCAGTCGAACATTTTTTGTGTCCAGAAAGGCCCGTACAGGACCTGCAACATGCGCTCGTGCATTATCCTGCTGAAATGTAGGGTTTCGCAGGGATGGAATGAAGGGTAGAGCGACGGGTCGTAACACATCTGAAATGTAACCTCCACTGTTCAAAGTGCAGTCAATGTGAACAAGAGGTGACCGAGACGTGTAATCAATGGCACCCCATACCATCACGCCGGGTGATATGCCAGTATGGCGATGACGAACACACGCTTCCAATGTGCGTTCACTGCGATGCCGCCAAACACGGATGGGACCATCATGATGCTGTAAACAGAACCTGGATTCATTCGAAAAAATGACTTTTGCCATTCGTGCACCCAGGTTCGTCGTTGAGAACACCGTCGCAGGCACTCCTGTCTGTGATCTAGCGTCAAGGGTAACCGCAGCCGTGGTCTCCGAGCTGATAGTCCATGCTGCTGCAAACGTCGTCGAACTGTTCGTGCAGATGGTTGTTGTCTTGCAAACGTCCCCATCTGTTGAGTCGGGGATCGACACGTGGCTGCACGATCCGTTAGAACCATGCGGATGAGATGCCTGTCATGTCGATTGCTAGTGATACGAGGCCGTTGGGATCCAGCAGGGCGTTCCGTATTACCCTCCTGAACCCACCGATTCCATATTCTGCTAACACTCATTGGATCTCGACCAACGCGAGCAGCAATGTCGCGATACGATAAACCGCAATCGCGATGGGCTACAATCCGACCCTTATCAAAGTCGGAAACGTGATGGTACGCATTTCTCCTCCTTACACGAGGCATCACAACAACGTTTCACCAGGCAACGCCGGGCAACTGCTGTTTGTGTATGAGAAATCGGTTGGAAACTTTCCTCATGTGCCGGCCGGTGGGGCCGTGGGGTTATAGGCGCTTCAGTCTGGAACCGCTGACCGCTACGGTCGCAGGTTCGAATCCTGCCTCGGGCATGGATGTGTGTGATGTCCTTAGGTTAGATAGGTTTAAGTAGTTCTAAGTTCTAGGTGACTGATGACCACAGATGTTAAGTCCCATAGTGCTCAGAGCCATTTTAACCATTTTTTTCCCTCATGTCAGCACGTTGTAGTTGTCGCCACCGGTGCCAACCTTGTGTGGACGCTCTGAAAAGCTAATCATTTTCATATCGCAGCATCTTCTTCCTGCCGGTTAAAATTCGCGTCTGTAGCACGTCATCTTCGTGGTGTAGCAATTTTAATGGCCAGTAGTGTAACAAAATAGTTTGTCAAAAATTCAAATTTCTCACTATTTTCTTTAATTTTATTTGTACGTCTACAGATGATCATTGCTTATGATCTAAACTGGTAATCAAGAGTAAATTTGTGCAACTTAGCTGTAATAATAAATCTTTTTAAATATCAGTAATATCGATATGATGTACCCTCTACAATTCGCTGCGAAGTGTCTTACAGAGTATATACAGGGTGTTTCAAAAATGACCGGTATATTTGAAACGGCAATAAAAACTAAACGAGCAGCGATAGAAATACACCGTTTGTTGCAATATGCTTGGGACAACAGTACATTTTCAGGCAGACACACTTTCGAAATTACAGTAGTAATTACACTTTTCAACAACAGATGGCGCTGCCGTCTGGGAAACTCTATAGTACGATATTTTCCACATATCCACCATGCGTAGCAATAATATGGCGTAGTCTCTGAATGAAATTACCCGAAACCTTTGACAACGTGTCTGGCGGAATGGCTTCACATGCAGATGAGATGTACTGCTTTAGCTGTTCAATTGTTTCTGGATTCTGGCGGTACACCTGGTCTTTCAAGTGTCCCCACAGAAAGAAGTCACAGGGGTTCATGTCTGGCGAATAGGGAGGCCAATCCACGCCGCCTCCTGTATGTTTCGGATAGCCCAAAGCAATCACACGATCATCGAAATATTCATTCAGGAAATTAAAGACGTCGGCCGTGCGATGTGGCCGGGCACCATCTTGCATAAACCACGAGGTGTTCGCAGTGTCGTCTAAGGCAGTTTGTACCACCACAAATTCACGAAGAATGTCCAGATAGCGTGATGCAGTAATCGTTTCGGATCTGAAAAATGGGCCAATGATTCCTTTGGAAGAAATGGCAGCCCAGACCAGTACTTTTTGAGGATGCAGGGACGATGGGACTGCAACATGGGGCTTTTCGGTTCCCCATATGCGCCAGTTCTGTTTATTGACGAAGCCGTCCAGGTAAAAATAAGCTTCGTCAGTAAACCAAATGCTGCCCACATGCATATCGCCATCATCAATCCTGTGCACTATATCGTTAGCGAATGTCTCTCGTGCAGCAATGGTAGCGGCGCTGAGGGGTTGCCGCGTTTGAATTTTGTATGGATAGAGGTGTAAACTATGGCGCATGAGACGATACGTGGACGTTGGCGTCGTTTGGACCGCAGCTGCAACACGGCGAACGGAAACCCGAGGCCGCTGTTGGATCACCTGCTGCACTAGCTGCGCGTTGCCCTCTGTGGTTGCCGTACGCGGTCGCCCTATCTTTCCAGCACGTTCATCCGTCACGTTCCCAGTCCGTTGAAATTTTTCAAACAGATCCTTTATTGTATCGCTTTTCGGTCCTTTGGTTACATTAAACCTCCGTTGAAAACTTCGTCTTGTTGCAACAACACTGTGTTTTAGGCGGTGGAATTCCAACACCAGAAAAATCCTCTGTTCTAAGGAATAAACCATGTCGTCTACAGCACACTTGCACGTTGTGAACAGCACACGCTTACAGCAGAAAGACGACGTACAGAATGGCGCACCCACAGACTGTGTTGTCTTCTATATCTTTCACATCACTTGCAGCGCCATCTGTTGTTGAAAATTGTAACTACTGTAATTTCGAATGTTTGTCCGCCTGAAAATGTACTGTTGTCCCAAGCATATTGCAACAATTTCTATCGCTGCTCGTTTAGTTTTTATTGCCGTTTCAAATATACCGATCATTTTTGAAACACCCTGTATGTGAACGTAGACATGCCGCCCAGTAGTTTCTTTCTCTTGTCTCTGATGAAGAAATTTTACGTGGCAGGCATTTCCAGAAAGATGAGGAAGTGATTTTCGAAGCAGAAGTTACCCGAGCGGCCAAAACGCAGTTCTCTACGACCAAGATCTGCCCTCAAGTCACCCATCTTCGGGGGAAAATGTGTCGTATTGAAACGTGAATATCCACAAAGGCACTAACAGTATAACCAAGTTCGATGGCCACAGATTTCGTGTTCGAGGTGATAAATAAAATTTTGTGACTACCCTTCTTACCGTTAAGTAATGGTAACTTGCCAGTATCTCGTTGATAGGAATACCGCACAAATGTCCTGCTGTGTGAGGAAGCCGGCCGCGGTGGTCTCGCGGTTACGGCGCTCAGTTCGGAACCGCGCGACTGCTACGGTCGCAGGTTCGAATCCTGCCTCGGGCATGGAAGTGTGTGATGTCCTTAGGTTAGTTAGGTTTAAGTAGTTCTAAGTTCTAGGGGACTGATGACCACAGAAGTTAAGTCCCATAGTGCTCAGAGCCATTTGAACCTTTTTTGAACCTGTCTGAGGAAAATAATAGTCGTTTCATTGGTATTGGAAAGATAGGGTCCGCCGACACACTCACACACACACACACACACACACACACACACACACACACACACACACACACACACACACACACACAAAGAAACAAGTAACTACCGACCCATGCCACATGGTGTGCCAAGTGTCCAAGCAGAAGCCTTGTGACTAAGCAGGCAGACTCTGGCTCTCTGCTTGGTTTCTCAGTAACGCCTTGGCCTTTGCACTATACTACGAGCGGCCTGCGCCGACCAGCCACACGACGTGAGGTCGTCGCAGCACGCGCCCACCGCCCACGCGCTCCAGATGGTGGCGGACGCGCACTGGCGCTCCCCTCCCCTGGTCGGGCGCCGTGATTGCGGCGGTGCAGCGGCTTATATTAAGAAGCCACCTCAAAAACCAACAAGCGGCACAGCGCAGCGTGGGGGAGTATGCCGCCTCGGGCCCCGCGTGACTCACGGCCAGGGAGCCGCCACAACCTCCTCCGCTACCCCCGCCGCCCTCGTAACTGCTACTCTTCTGCATTTAGCCAAGTGTAGCGCCAGCCAATACACTCGTTTCCATAAATCAGGGGGAGGTGCTGGTGGGGGTGGGGGGCGGGCAACGAAATAACACAGTATAACGTTCTGCAAACCACGACAAAGTTGAGTATATCTTACCAGTCTCTGTATCTCAGTTGCATGAGGCACAACATTTCACTGACAGCTGTTAACGTGTATCGTAATACGAGGGCTGTTCGGAAACTACATTCCGATCGGTCTCGAAATGGAAACCACCGTGAAAATCCTCTGAAGCTTTCACAGACGTTGATGGTGTTAGGACAGCAACCAGCCACAATTTTACTTTCAGTTCCTTTATTCAAAGGGTACCGTTACCGGTTTCGAATCGTTGTGATTCATCCTCAGACGGTTTACACGCTTTCTTTATGACATGTAGTGTGGTTTTTAAAGATTAATTGTCCTAAAATATAAATAATACATAATTATAAACACACAGATGGTTGCGTTACAGATTTTCGTTGCATGTGACTTACGTGAAACGTCGGTTTGGAGAGTTTGTTTTCATAACATTCGTCCAACATATGTGAATACATTCCGACTACATTCTTATTGTTGCACACGTAAATTGTTCTCACTGAACACTTTAGATATGTCACTGAGAAGATTTCTACCAAGCACCAGACGTTTTGATACATACAAAGAGCTTACAAACATATGAGTATCAAAGATGCTATAACATATCGTAACATTTGACGATGATGTCCTATGTTTGGAAAAGATCATATATTCATTTACGCAACTATAATGCCTTTTACACTAATACAGAGACATTGAATTTTTGAGTTAATATTGTTAAATTAAGTATAAAATTTTTTGTGTAGGTAAAATATTATATTATTTAATTACATTTAGCATCATGAGAATTATAGTAACATATAGATTTGCTACTTGACCTGCAGATAGGCGTACTATTATTATTTGCTTTGAAGGTTGGAAAATAACTTTTGGAAATTTTTCAGGGTAGGGGTGTTAGCTAACTCTGTTTGTTTATTAAGGATATAGTCTGGGGTGCTGTTTTTATGTGTGTGTATTTCTATTTCTTCTAATATATTCATAGTGGCTCATTTTTCTGCTAGATGTAAAATTTTTAAGTTATCCTCAATGTTTCCCACTGAATAGTTTTATTCAGCAGCATGGGCTGCAAATGCTGATTTGTTCAAGTCGTAAAGAAAGCGTGTAAACCGTCTGAGGACGAATCACAACGATTCGAAACCGGTAACGGTACCTTTGAATAAAGGAACTGAAAGTAAATTTGTGGCTGGTTGCTGTCCTAACAGCATCAACATTTGTCTTCAAACAACAGCCACAGTCTCCATCATGTCATCATATGACAAAATTGCATTTCACAGATGTGTCGCGCACTGTCTCTAGTATGCCCGTCGATAGAATCAGTCGCTCTTTTCACTTCTGAGTGCACAGTGAGCACGTAAAGATGCCTAGCAAACTGCGTCTCCCGCCAAGTATGAGGGCCTGGTGAGAGATTTCACCAAATGGCATGCATCCCACATAACGCAACTGTCATGCGGTTTCTTCATCATGACAATGCGGCCGCACTCTGCAGGGCGACTGAAGATGAACCTGCAACATTTTCGACGTGAAGTGTTTGACCACCCTAAGATTCATCTCGACTCACACGAATCGCTGGCTTTGAAGCCAACATTTTGGCACAGTCAGTGAGCTGTAGATCAACGTAGAGTATTGACTGAAAGCAAAAGCGGCTGCATTCTGTGACAAGAGTATTCTAAAGCTGCAACAACGTTACGACAAATGTTGACATTCCAGCATAGACCTATCAGCAGCATTTGCAAGCTAAATACTCTGTAATTCGGAAGTTCCTTACGATCTTCTTTCGTGCAAACTAACATCACATTACAAGGTGAATATAAGAATCGAGTATTACTTTTCTAGTAGCTTCGCGCGACATTACAAATACGATAATCAAGTATTGTCATAAATTGTCTCCATAACAGAGAAAATGGATATGCAGCTATCAAGTAGCTGAACAGAAACAAATCTAAATCGTTTTGAGACGATAACGCTATTATCTTTGTTTGTTTAGGTCACCCTCTCCCTATACAGGGTGGTCCATTGATAGTGACCGGGACAAATATCTCACGAAATAAGCATGAGACGATAAAACTACAAAGAACTAAACGCGTCTAGCTTGAAGGGGGAAACCAGATGGCGCTATGATTGGCTAATAATGCAATATGCACTATTGGGCAACGGAAATTCCACGATGGCTACGACAATGGAACATCAGCGACCTTGGCGGGTTAATGTATGGTGGGACATTATGGGAGGAAGGATAATTGGCCCCCATTTTATCGATGGCAGTCTAAATGGTGCAATGTATGCTGATTTCCTACCGATGTTACTACAAGATGTTTCACTGCATGACAGAATGGCGATGTACTTCCTACATGATGGACGTCCGGCACATAGCTCGCGTGCGGTTCAAGCGGTATTGAATAGCATATTTCATGACAGGTGGATTGGCCGTCGAAGCACACGTTCACCGGATCTGACGTCCCCGGATTTCTTTCTGTGGGGAAAGTTGAAGGATATTTGCTATCGTGATCCACCGACAACGCCTGACAACATGCTTCAGCGCATTGTCAATGCATGTGCAAACATTACGGAAGGCGAACTACTCGCTGTTGAGAGAAATGTAGTTACATGTATTGCCAAATGCATTGGGGTTGACGGACATCATTTTGAGCAATTATTGCATTATTGTGGTATTTACAGGTAATCATGCTGTAACAGCATGCGTTCTCATAAATGATAAGTTCACAAAGGTACATGTATCACATTGGAAGAACCGAAATAAAATATTCAAACGTACCTACGTTCTGTATTCTAATTTAAAAAACCTACCTGTTACCAACTGTTTGTCTAAAATTGTGAGCCATATGTTTGTGACTATTTCAGCGCCATCTATCACAATGCGAAAAATGTAGTCCAACTAAAACATTCATATTTATTTACGTACTACACGAATATGTAATAAAAATGGGGGTTCCTATTTTTAAAAAAAATGCGGTTTATATCCATTTGACCTACGGCGGCACCACCTAGCGGGCCAACCATAGCGCCATCTGGTTTCCCCCTTCAAGCTAGACAAGTTTCGTTATTTGTAGTTTTTACGCTTGACGCTTATTTCGTGAGATATTTGGCCGAGTTACGACCAATGGACCACCCTGTATATTCAGTTTCGCAGACAACAAACGCAGCTCATAGTGTGGACTTGGAGGAGTGGGTTCGGAAGGGGAATTAAGCAATCTTTTTCTCTTGTCGGTTATCAGATTTTATTGATTTCGTGCTCTTTTTCTCCTCTTATTATCTTCTTCTATTTCTTTTACATTTACACATCAGATACAAATAAGGTCCCTAATGATATTTGTGTTCTTTATTTGGAACATTATCGGTTCATTCAATTTCTGACGACCTCTTGGTACACTTAATTACTAGCGCTTCCAATCCTTTATCCTGCTTCCGTTGCCTCCATTGAATCTGCTATCTTCTTCAATCTTATTTCCTAGTGGCGACACTTCTATAGTGTCGCCAGCAAATCTGAGGTTCCACAAGAATTCACTCTTTTCTGTTTCGTCTTTTTCATGTTACGTTTATCATTCTTTAATCTGTTTCGTGCGAAATAGGCTGTCCACAAATTAAATACTGTTTTAGCAAGCCATCCTTATTTTCTCTCAAGTGGGCTATATTGTTTACAAACCCTAGTATTAGTATGTACTAATGCACTTTTATTTCTATTCTGAAACTTATTTTCACATGCATCTGTATTTGTTCCCATTTAGCTAAAAAAAGTAGGAGATGTGGTTGCACTCCGCTCAGGACCCGACATTGTTTTTTGCAGCTATTGTAGTGTTATTTTTTATTTTTTGAAAGATACCCCTGTGTGTCTTTAATTTTATTTGAGCATCCATACCCTTTTGTTGTCGTCAGGACTCCCTTAGCCGCGTTATATTCATCCACTTGTAAGCCAATGGCATGAGTTATATATGAAACAACGTCAGGGCACAGCAAAGTATATATGAGAAGAAATCTATTTCAGGGTCGTCACGGTTAACTATGACAGGAATTTACTGATTAATCGATCGACATGCGGAAGATAGGGAAAATAACGTCGTCAGCAGTGCAATATCCTCAGCTGTTACATTAATTTAATTCATGAATGTTCGACCGCTGCCCTGGCCAGCACATTTTCCAGATGTCTCACCAATTGAAAACGTCTGGTGAATGGTGGCCGAACAACTGGCTCGTCACAATACGCCAGTCACTACTCTTGATTAACTGTCGTATCGTGTTGAAGCTGCATGGGTAGCTGTACCTGTACACGACATCCAAGCTCTGTTTGACTCAATGCCCAGACGTATCCAGGCCGTTATTAGGACCAGAGATGGTTGTTCTGGGTACTGATTTCTCAGGATCTATGCACCCAAATTGCATGTAAATGTATCCACATGTCAGTTCTAGTATAATATATTTGTACTGTAAGTAAGCTGTTTAGGTTTTTATATTGGTAACGCCACGTAGCGCTCTGTATGAAAATCACTGCCAGTACTGTGTGCAGTCTGTGGCTGGTTGGCATTGTTGAAATATTCGCTATTGTAGTGTTGGGCAGTTGGATGTGAACAGCGCGTAGCATTGCGCAGTTGGAGGTGAGCCGCCAGCAGTGCTGGATGTGGGGAGAGAGATGGGAGAATTTTGAGAGCGGACGATATAGACGTGTGTCCATCAGAAAGAGTAAATTTGTAATATTGGATATCGTCAACTGATATATATATATTATGACTTTTGAACACTATTAAGGTAAATAAATTGTTTGTTCTCTATCAAAATCTTTCATTTGCTAAGTATACCTATCAGTAGTTAGTGCCTTCAGTAGTTAGAATCTTTTCTTTAGCTGGTAGTAGTGGCGCTCGCTGTAGTGCAGTAGTTCGAGTAACTATGATTTTTGTGAGGTAAGTGATTTGTGAAAGGTATGGGTTAATGGTAGTTGGGGCCATTCTTTTGTATGGATTATTGAATGTCAGATTGCGTCGCGCTAAAAACATTGTGTGTCAGTTTAGTGTTGATCAGAATAAGTAAAGAGAGAAATGTCTGAGTACGTTCTGTTCTGCTCAGCTGTTTGAAAATCAAATAACGTAAGAGGTTTATCAGCACAATCATTCATAAATTTTTCTAAGGGGATGTTTCAGTACAATGAATACCCGTTTATCATCTGCATTTCTTCTTGGTGTAGCAATTGTAATGGCCAGTAGTGTACATTCATGTACGATTACTGACTCGACGAGGGGATTGAGATCTATTGTTGTGGCCGAGCGGTTCTAGGCGGTTCGAATGCTGCCTCGGGCATGGATGTGTGTGATGTCCTTAGGTTAGTTAGGTTTAAGTAGTTCTAAGTCTAGGGAACTGATGACATCAGATGTTAAGTCCAATAGTGCTCAGAGCCGTTTTTTTAATTTGAGATCTATCGTTTTAGCGTAGCCACCTGGATGATAGCCTTGGATTGAGAGGCTCGTGGTTGGCCGATGGCCATAAATCTGCGAAATACCTGTCTGTCAAAGAAAGTGAAGCATCAAGAATGCGTGGTGTACTTAGTATGTGTACACACTATCGGGGCTCCACATCTGCTTAGATCGGTAATTCTCCGTGAGAGATAGAACAGCCATCAGAGTGCGTTACTGGTGTTCGTGTTTAGTGTTGTTACCAGTCCTGGTAATATACGGAATATAAAGGGGCGTGCAGACCATACTGCTTAGGGACAATTAACCGCCTATGGATAACACCAACACACAAACATGAGAAATAGTTGTGAAAACCTGCAGCACAGCAAAATTAACTGGCTCTGCGAAGTGTAAACTAGCCGTCAATCGGCAACGCAGGGAAGCCATATTGCACACTAAACGCAAAGCCAACCAAAACCCTCACACAGTGATTGATTTACGGCCAATCGACCACTTACTTGAAAATCGTGGCATGTTACAGGTACAGACGCTGCAGATGGCCCAGAAAACTTCGCAGATGCCCTGCCCAGCAGTACCCTTCTTTGAAATTACTGACACTCTTTATGACGACCTAAGCTATGACAACGGTACCGAGCATTGCACAATACCCGAAACTAACCTACTCTACCATGGCCGCCCGGCTAGCCGCGCAGTCTAACGCGCTGCTTCCCCAGCAGGAAATCGTGCCGGTTCTCGGCGGATTAGAGTCGAGGTCCGGTATGTCAGCCAGCCCGTGATTGGTTTTTAAGGCTGTTTTCCATCTGCCTCGGCGAATGCGGGCTGGTTCCCCTTATTCCGCCTCGGTTACACTATGTCGGCGATTTCTGCGCCAACACTGTCTCCACGTACGCGTATACCATAATTACTCTACCACGCAAACATTTGGGGTTGCACTCGTCTGGTATGAGACGTTCCCGGAGGGGGGATGGGTGAGGGGGTCCACTGGGGGCCAAACCGCATAATTAACCTGTGTTCAGTGTGGGCGTCTGTGGGTTGTGTGGACTGCTGTGGCCTGTTGTGGGTTGTGAACCACTGAGGAATCCGACGGGACGAAGCCTCTCCCTCGTTTCTAGGTCCACGGTTCAATGGACAATACACACACACTATCATTGCATGATCTGTCGCATAGGGCAAGCAAACCGCTACTGGCCCTACTACCCGACCAGATAACCGCAGAGATTTTTTCCCCTTGGCGCTTTTTTCTACTCTGCCCTTGAGACCGCTAGCCTTCGTTCGCTTTTCATTCACTATCTCCTCGATGCGATGGTGTTAGTGGATAATTCTACCCAGGCGCATGGCCCCACATCACATGAAGACCTCGATTAGTAACTAACAAATACGGTGGTGACAGTAGATCTTTTGAGATGGTCACCACGTCGGTGTGGTCGTGGAGGGGTTCACCGTTTTTTATCACATGTTCAGCGATCATGGTAAGGGACGCGCAGATGCCATGTGAGACAGCATCTGACAGAGAATAGGGCGTCATTGTAGGTCTGCATTTTACTGACTGGTCGAATTGTGCAACGTCTAGATTTGTGGGGCATCCGGATGTGCCGGCCGAAGTGGACGAGCGGATCTAGGCGCTACAGTCTGGAACCGCGCGACCGCTACGGTCGCAGGTTCGAATCCTGCCGTGGGCATAGATGTGTGTGATGTCCTTAGGTTAGTTAGGTTTAAGTAGTTCTAAGTTCTAGGGGACTTATGACTTAAGAAGTTGAGTCCCATAGTGCTCAGAGCCATTTGAACCATTCGGATGTAACAGTGGTCCGACGTTCGACTGAGTAGGGACGTGAGTGCAGGCATACCTGTCGTTGAAGTTGCGGTTGATAACATTCGACCACCGCAAGGGAGGACTCCCATATTGTGCATATTGTGCACCAAGCACATCGTGGACTTCCACATGCGCGCTTGCCATCGAGAATCAGGACAGGACTGCCTGTAACATTCTGTGTCACCTGGTACCACTGGTCGGGACTAGGCAGCAGTCGGACTAGGGCTATGCTGCCCTAAACACAATAACACCAACGTCTGCATATGGGATAATGTTGTGATTGGGAGTCATGGACTGCTGATGGCGCTGCACTGTGTGTTCAGCGATAAGTCTCGGTTCTTTACAGTCCCTGAGTGCGAGTATGGCGGCGACCTGGGGAGACGTCTCGTTTTTCAAAAATATTGGAGAGGCACCGCGTTGTTACGCCTGCCACATGGTGCAGGGTATTATTTCAGGTCACGGCAGGTATAGACTGACAGCAGAAAGGTGCGTCTCGGGCGTTCTGCGTCCTTAAGTGTTACGTCTCATGCGACAGTATCGTGATGCCATTTTTCAACAGGATAATGCTCGTCCTCACAGGGAACGTCTCTTCATGAACTGTCTACGGGATGTTGCGGCAATGCCTCGGCCAAAAGGTCTATCACCAGTGGAAGGTGTGTGGGACCACCTCGGACGTCAACTCCAAATCCAGTGTCAGTATTCCGCCTATCAAGGATTAGTTACATTAGTTGTAGGCCAGCTTGCCCCAGGAGAGGATGCAACGGCGTTACGACACCCTCCCCAAGTTGTTTGTAAAGTTGACACGATTTTCTAATGGGTGAACAACATCACATACCCTCTTCACCCATGACGTTTCATTTCGTTTCCGTCTCCTCGTCATGGTGCTTCACTTTGTCTGGCAGTCAGTGTACTTTGGGCCAATTTTGCGAAGGTTCCTTCCCACATTACTACACAGTTCTAGCTAGTGATTTGTCTCTAACGATTCTCTGCTGACAGTACATTAAAAACACGTTCACCCCTGCCTTCTTCCCATAGATTGTCCACATCTGTGGTTCCAGTTGCACAACGGGCGCTTCTTGTACGCTGAGACGCGCATTAGCGCTCCCTCTAGAAAAAGGATCCCGCGGTGTACGCACGCGCGGCCCTCGAGCTCTGCAGGTGGGGAGGGGGAGGAGTGGGCGGCGTCGGCGGCTGCGCCGCTCGAGTGCCGGGGTCCGCGCGTCGAGAGCCGAGCTGCCGCCCATTGTTGGCGGGAGGGCCGTGTTGTTAAACAACGGCCGCTGATCACCGGACGAGTGCCCTAAGCCGGGACTCGAGAGACGCGCCAGCACCGCCCAGCTGGTCGTTATCTCAGCCCAGTGCCGCCAAAGTGCTCCAATTCACGGCACTCTGTATGGTAGAAGCTGTGTCTTGCGAATCCCAGTAACATCAACGTCATACATTTCATTTTCTTTTTCCTTTCCTCTTAGTATTTCCTTCCATTTCTACTTTCATTCCCTAGCCGTGTTTCCTTCCGTTTCTCCTTTTCTTTCCTATCCCTGTTCCTCCCACTTTTTCTTTTCCGGTCTGTGTTTTCTTCGCTTGCTCTTCTCTTAATGTTAGTCTATCCTTCCCTTTTTCGTTCCCTTTGCTTTCCTCTTCCGGTTCCCTTCATGTTTCCGTCTCTTTCCCCTTTCCTTTTCTCTCTCTGTTTCCTTCCGCTTTCCCTCTTCTTTACTCCATGTGTTTCTTTTCCTTTTTCCTTTCTATTCCTTTCCTCTCTGTGTTTCCTTCACTTTTTATTTTCCTTTCCTCTCCTCCCCATGTTTTACTTTCCATTTTTACTTTTCTTTCCTTTTTCATATCCTTTCCTTTCCTTTTTGTACCCATTTCCACCCCTTCTTTCTATCCTTGTCGTGTTTCCTGTCCTATCAATGTTTCCTTTTCCCATATTTTTTCATTCTTTCAATTTTTTCCCTTTCCCTTTCTCTTCCCTTTTATTTGTTTGCCTTTCCTTTCCATTCTTTCCGTTACCTTTCTGTTTCTTCTTTTCCTTTTTTCCTTTTCTACTTTTTCCTTTTCCTTTCGTTTTCCTCCCTCTCTTTCATTTTCTTTTGGTTACGAAATTCCCAGTTATACCTAATATCCATGGGCTCCCTTAGCACTGCACACATTCCAGGAATACAAAAACAGCTAAATTGGGGCTAGTGTTATACACATACTGGTTGTCTCTCTTAAGGGGTGTAGCACGTCAAACTGGGCCGACTTGGAGCAGGAGAGGCACCACAGGACATTTTAATTTCCACTGTCTATACTTTTACAAATAAATTCATAAAACTTTGTCGTCATGACCAGGAAGGGTTCAGGATTCACACTCATAGCAGTGAAAGTTCAAAAATATAACAAAATATATTTTTTTTACATGTGAAATGTCATTATTTTTTCACTTACTATTGGCTGCGTTCGTTGCTATAGGTACACTTTTCTTCATAAGTAAGGGAGATTCTTCGGTGAATTTTGCACAGCATACAAACCATACTTACAGGTGTATGAAACTCTAGAATTTTCCAAATCTATTAAAAACTGTGCTAAAAAATGAGATAATTAATCATAAAATGAAGTTTAAAATGTAACAGCTCATTCATTTTTTCATTAATTAAATAAATTCTAGAGTTTCAAACGCCTGTAAATATGGTTTGTATGCTGTGCAAAATTCATCGAAGAATCTCTCTTACTTGTGAAGAAAAGTGTACCTATAGCAAAAAATGCAGCCAATAGTAAGTGAAAAAATGATGAAATTTCACACGTAAAAAAATTTATTTTGTTATACTTTTGAACTTACATTGCTATGAGTTTGAATCCTGAATCCTTCCTGGTCGTGCTGACAAAGTTTTATGAATTTATTTGTAAAAATGTAGACAGTGGAAATTAAAATGTCATGTGGTGCCTCTCCTGCTCCAAATCCGCCCGTTTGACGTCCTACCCCCCTTAAGAATCATCAGGTACATTTTTCCACGCGTTTCGGCAGATATTTGTAATTTTGCTTTTACATTCTGTACAGGAGTCAGCCCAAACAATTACTGCTCGTCACAACTTTCACGAGAGGTCAAGTGTCAACAGAAAGCGTCCGCTTGTTTCCTGTTACAAACAAAATTATTTTTAATCGGAATTTTACTTTCCCATTCGATAGAGCACTTCCAGAGTCTTCTAGTCTGACATTCGTTTTACTGATATATATTCAAAAAATGGTTCAAATGGCATCGAGCGCTAGGGGACTTAACATCTGAATTCATCAGTCCCCTATAGCTTAGAACTACTTAAACCTAACTAACCTAAGGACATCACACACATCCATGCCCGAGGCAGGATTCGAACCTGCGACCGTAGCGGTCGCGCGATTCCAGACTGGAGTGCCTAGAACCGCTCGGTCACAGCGGCCGGCTCACAAATATTCACAGGGACAGTAAAACACAAAGAAAAGACAGCAATCCAGCAGTGACACAGTACTCTTGCAAGCTTAGCGATAGAAAACAGTGCGAAACAGGGCGATGCTGTGGCTGCAGTAGTACTGGTTATTCTTCGTGTTTTACTGTGCCTCTTGATACGAATCGATAAAACACATATCGCACTAAGCTGCTCGGGGACCACTCTATCTATTCGACACGTAAATACCGTTTTAACAATCACTTTTTTTGTAACGGAAAACAAACCAATGCTTTCCGTCAACTCTGGGTGTCACATGAATGATATGATGACCACTATTTGTTTGGACTGGCTCCAGCGACACAATGCTAAAATGAAATTGAAAATATCTCATGAAGCACCAGAGAAAATGTGCCTGACGACTCCCGTATACATACATATGAGAAAGCTACTTAAAAAGTAATCAATCGGCGTCAATATCATTTTCTTAAAACTGGTATTACTGTAATTTTTGCGGAAATTCATTCTCTCTGTGCATAGTAGTATTTGTAATAGACTGCATCCTTCAGTTCACAGTCATAAAACAGAGATAAGTGGATTCATACAAACATGCAATAACCGAAACAGGTTGTGTTAATATTCGTATCAGCAATGAAATAATTATATAATGCACTGGCAGTTTTAATGCCGCATAAATTCATTTTCGGCTGTTCGACATTGGAATTAATTTACTGAATTAAAATTATTATTATAAATATTCGATTAACTTAAATTGCGGAACGTACATTTGAAGCAATCCGAGCTACACCAAAAAATTCGAGGCGTGCTGTACTAATAGGATATCAACAGAAAGGTCACCAAAGCTCAGCCCGTAAAACTGGTGTGTTTCGTGCAACAGTTTGTTTTTATAAGGGTGTAACAATTAATACCGACGAGAAAAGTGATAAAGTAATACACTGTGTCGAATCATCCCAAATTCTTCTGCTCATTGCATTGCTTTACAGCAACCTTAATTTAATTTCACATTCCTTGCTGTAAACAAGTATCAAATTTCAAGGTGGAAGTCTCTGCAAGGCACATTCACGAATCCGTGTTACTTCTGTGTCAAAATTTACACCAAAGCACCTGATCGGTGCGAGTCGCTCACTCTCGTGTGTTGTCGACACTGGAAGACGAACAATACAACATTATCATTCTCACATTCTCTACACCCGCAGTGGCCGCGCTACTTACGCGTCTGTCCTGGAAGTTAGCGGCCAACTTAACTTAATATCAGGGCCAAAGTTACCAACTACAATTAAAATCAAGAATCACATCTTGAAATATTACTGTCTCTGTATTTTTTTTGTTACTGAACAAAAAAGAAACTACATCCCCAAGAAGGTGTTGTTGTTGTTGTGATCTTCAGTCCAGAGACTGGTTTGATGCAGCTCTCCATGCTACTCTATCCTGTGCAAGCTGCATCATCTCCCAGTACCAACTGCAACCTACATCCTTCTGAATCTGTTTAGTGTATTCATCTCTTAGTCTCCCTCTGCAGCCGGCCGGTGTGGCCGTGCGGTTCTAGGCGCTTCAGTTCGAAACCTGCCTCGGGCATGAATGTGTGTGATGTCGTTAGGTTAGTTAGGTTTAAGTAGTTCTAAGTTCTAGGGAACTGATGACCACAGATGTTAAGTCCCATAGTGCTCAGAGCCATTTGAAACATTTTTTTTTCTCCCTCTGCGATTTTTACCCTCCACGCTGCCTTCCAGTACTAAATTGGTGATCCCTTGATGCCTTGATCCCTTCTTCTACTCAAGTTGTGTCACAAATTTCTCATCTCTCCAGTTCTAGTCAATACCTCCTTATTAGTTATGTGATCTACCCATCTAATCTTCAGCATTTTTCTGTAGCACCACATTTCGAAAGCTTCTAGTCTCTTCTTGTCCAAACTATTTATCGTCCATGTTTCACTTCCATACATGGCTACACTCCATACAAGTGCTTTCAGAAACGACCTCCTGACACGTAAATCTATACTCGATGTTAACAAATTTCTCTTCTTCAGAAACGCTTTCCTTGCCATTGCCAGTCTACATTTTATATCCTCTCTACTTCGACCATCATCAATTATTTTGCTCCCCAAATAGCAAAACACACTTACTACTTTAAGCGTCTCATTTCCTAACCTAATTTCCGCAGCATCACCCGATTTAATTTAACTACGTTCCATTATCCTCGTTTTGCTTTTGTTGATGTTCATCTTATATCCTCCTTTAAAGACACTGTCCATTCTGTTCAACTGCTCTTCCAGGTCCTTTGCTATCTCTGACAGAATTACAATGTCATCGGCGAACCTCAAAGTTTTTATTTCTTCTCCATGGATTTTAATTCCAACTACGAGCTTTTCATTTGTTTCCTTTACTGCTTGGTCAATATACAGATTGAATTACATCGGGGATAGGCTACAACCCTGTCTCACTCCCTTGCCAACCATTGCTTCCCTTTAATGCCCCTCGACTCTTATAACTGCCACCTAGTTTCTGTACAAATTATAAATAGCTTTCCGCTCCCTGTATTTTACCCCTGCCACCTTCAGAATTTGAAAGAGAGTATTCCAGTCAACACTTTCAAAAGCTTTCTCTAAGTCTACAAATGTTAGAAATGTAGGTTTGCCTTTCCTCGATGTATTTTCTAAGATAAGTCGTAGGGTCAGTATTGCCTCATGTGTTCCAACATTTCTACGGAATCCAAACGGATCTTCCCCGAGGTCGGCTTCTACCAGTTTTTCCATTCGTCCTTAAAGAATTGGTGTTAGTATTCTGCATTCGTGGCTTATTAAACTGATAGTTCGGTAATTTTCACATCTGTCAACACCTGCTTTCTTTGGGATTGGAATTATTATATTCTTCTTGAAGTCTGAGGGTATTTCGCCTGTCTCATACATCTTGCTCACCAGATGGTAGAGTTTCGTTAGCCCTGGCTCTCCCAAGGCCGTCAGTAGTTCCAATGGAATGTTGTCTTCTCCCGGCGCCTTGTTTCGACTTAGCTCTTTCAGTGCTCTGTAAAACTCTTCACGCAGTATCATATTGAAACGTCCCCTTAGAAAAATTTATGAATTAATGTGCTGATAAACCTCTTACATTATTTGATCTTCAATCAGCTGAGCAGAACTGAACGTACGCAGACATTTCTCTCTTTACTTATTCTGATCAACACTAAACTGACACACAATATTTTTTGCCCAACGCAATCTGACTTTCAATAATCTCTACAAAAGGATGGCCCTGACTAACAATAACCTATACCTTTCATGAATCACTTCCCTCATAAAAATCTTCGTTACTCGAACTACTGCAATGCAGCGAGCGCCAATACTGGAAGCTAAATAACAGATTCTAACTACTGAAGGCACTAACTACTGATAGGCATAGTTAGCAAATGAACGATTTCGATAGAAACAAACAATGTATTAACCTTAATGGTGTTCAAAAGTCATAATATATATATCAGTTCATGACATCCAGTCTTACAAATTTACTCTCTGATGGACACACGTCCAGATCATCCGCTCTCAAAACTCCTTCATCTCTCTCCCCACATCCACCACTGCTGGCGGGTCACCTCCAACTTCGCAACGCTATGCGCTGTTCACATCCAACTGCCCAACACTACAGTAGCATATACTCCAACAATGCAAACCAACCACAGCGTTCACACAGCACAGTCAGTGATTTTCATATAGAGCGCTACGTGGCGTTACCAACATAAAAACCTAAACAGCCTACTTACAAGGTATGCATTACGTCTGCCAAATTTTCAGTGGGAATAGGAGAAGGTAGAGAGCGTGCTTTGGATGAAAGCTGACGCCGGACACTAGAAAGGAGCCCCCGCCGCCATCGAGTGTCTGCGCAGTGCTGAAAGCCGGCACGTGCGGCCTGCATTAGCCTCAGTGCAAAACGCTGTCGGCGGGTCGCAGTGATTCACGGCGCAGCGCCGTGTTTTACCCTCTTACGGGCTGGCCGGGTCGTCACAAAAGAAAACACTCGGCAGCATTAAGGCGGTGGGCGTGCGCCCATTATAGGGAGCCTCTGCCGGTGTCGGTAATTACTGTAACGAAATACAGGCGGCGCGGCGGAGGAGCAAGCGCGCCTTTTTTAGGCGGGCGTGTGTTGTGCGGCGCGTGCCGCAGCCGGAAACAAAGCAGCGACGCGTGGCGAGTCGAGGCGTGGCTGGTTACTGTGGGGGACGTAGCGACGGCGCCCGCACCTCGCCTTCGATCCCAAATACTGAGACTCCAGGTCCAGCTACCGCTGCTGGACCACTCATGCCTTACTGTGAAACGCTCTGGAGTGCCTTGCCCTGCGAGAACTTAGCCATTTTCTGGGATAAAAGTCGTGGTAATGCCTGATTCTTTCCTGTTAACGTTGACTCAGCTACGAAAATGGTTCAAATGGCTCTGAGCACTATGGGACTTAACATCTGAGGTCATCAGTCCCCTAGACTTAGAACTACTTAAACCTAACTAACCTAAGGACATCACACACATCCATGCCCAAGGCAGGATTCGAACCTGCGACCGTAGCAGCAGCGCGGTTGCGTACTGAAGAGCCTAGAACCGCTTGGCCACAAAGGCCGGCTGACTCAGGTTCGCATGGGGTAGACTCATAAAAATTCGTTTACCATATCCAGGTTTACTGCGAATGGAAGACCAAGAAGGACAAAAAGGTGAGTAAGACAGGTATGTAATCTTTCGCGCCTAATGTTCAGTCTGCGCACCGAAAAAGCTATAACAAAAATAAAAGAAGCGTTCAAGAGCGACAAGAAAACTCAAGGTGAGGGACATCAATGATATGATTCGCTGATGACATTGCATCCTAAGTGAAAGTGAATAACAATTACAGGACGTGTTGAATGAACTGAGCAGTCGCATTAGTGCAGAACATGAACTGAGAGTAAGCCGAGGAAAGACGGAAGTGTGACGGACAGTCAAACGAATATGAGACCGATGGAAAATCGTAAGTAAACTGTTTATTATTTCAAAAGTAATTTACGTAACTCTTAATACATTTACCTGACTGTGAGACAAGACGGTCAGTGCCTTCATGGAAAAATGTTTGCGACTGGCTACTGTAATATTTCTGGCTTTGTCAGCCATCATATTAGGCTCCAAGAAGCTGTTCCCAGAGCAGTGGAGACGCAAGAAGTATATAGATGACGAAATGTGGTGTGAGTTACCTGTGACAGATGTTAGATTCGGTACCGTTCCCGTGAGAAAGACCGCCTGCATAATGCTACTGCTCTGTGATTGGCTGCTGTGTTCGGAGTAAGGGCGCCAAAACGTTAAAGTATAGTTATTATTATTAGTTAAACTACTCATTGGAATGGCTTCACTTTTTAAAATAAATATCTCTCAACAGCTGACTATCACTCAGTCATTTTAGAATTATTAAAAATAATTTAAATCAAAAACAAAAGACTGACGAAATTGCAGACGAAGCACTTCGGAAGCGTTCGGGTCACGCCTTTTCTGGTATGGCGCGCGTAGTGTTTCGGACTGTACGTCGCTCTGGATTAGGCAGTCGAGAAGAACAGACATGTTGTCCGTCGTAGGATGTGTTTCCAATTTTTATTTAAGTTCCTGTTCGTCACTCTGGATTAGGCAGTCGAGATGTACAGTCATGTTGTCTGTGGCAGGGTGTGTTTGCCAGTATTCAGTGTTAAAAGATTCACTCCGGTAGTCATGAGGCACAGACACGTGCCACAAACACTGTAAAGATACATTTTCGTAAACATTGTGTTTGATCATGTACTTTGCTGTATCAGAAGGCGTTGTATTAAGATAATGTAGTTTTCTCGTGTGGCTATATTAAAATACGCGAGTGGCATC
Organism: Schistocerca serialis cubense; assembly: GCF_023864345.2. Taxonomy (NCBI): domain Eukaryota; kingdom Metazoa; phylum Arthropoda; class Insecta; order Orthoptera; family Acrididae; genus Schistocerca; species Schistocerca serialis. Next base: position 426,903,459 of record NC_064645.1, read on the forward strand.
CCAAAGAAGTGGTACATTATTTCAGAACAGAACCTCGCTAATAGTCAGTTTCAATCTCAAGATACGGAACCTACGACCTGCGTGCTGTTTTCTGCGCTGGGGACATCAACTTCAAGACAGCAGGTTAGTGAACTATAACACAACCTTCGTATTCCACACAGTGCAGTGGAAACAACCATGCGCCTCACGTGTACTGCATGCACAGAGCAAATGTGCTCAGTGACACGTCATCTGCAGCAATGCAGAGGAGATAAAGGAGGATGATCGTTATTAACACCAACAATCAATTCATTCTTCCTTTCTTGCCGTACTACGGAAATACTTGTACTCAGGTGTGCATCTCCTCGTCCGAAGCAGATCGATGGCCACGAATGACTTTCTTCAGAGCTCCAAAAATGTGTAAATCAGATGGGGGGGGGGGTTGGGAACTGAACGGAGGATATGTAAGAGATTTCAAGCAGAACTCCTTCAGAGAATCGAGACACCAGGCACGCGAACTCCGGGAAAGTCATTATGAACTTTTTCTTTAGCTGAAGAGGCCCACATTCTGGAACATGGCGACACAATTAAAGCACAGCGATACTTGGACACTAGAGCTGCTCTCTACCAAACCTACGAATCGGTAGTTCTGATACACTAGGTAAGTGACGTAGTAAATGGTAGGATTAGCATTAGTATTGGAATCATCGGTAGGGAAAACAACAAACATGAATGTGTCAGAGAGAAAGTGGGAGCCTACAGTTTCTCTTCGTTTGTTTGTTTGTTTTGCACATAATGAGAACCGCAAATCATTCAGCGTTAGCGTATTGTGAATTTCCTATTCTTACAGAATATAAATTCATCTTATAAGTGCTAAAAATTAGTTGGTAGCGTAACTGCTGCGCTTTTCCACTGATGAGCTGAAACATTATAACCATTGCTCATCGCGAGGTTGAATGCCTCCTTGTGGTGTTGCTGGCACGTGACGCAGTAAGGAAAGAATATAAGCCGAAGATAGGCATGGGTAGTCATTATAGCGAAGACACGGGCTACAAACGAGGAAATCCACTGGTACAAACTGTTTTGACAAAGAGTACATTGTTCTGACGCTGCAGATGGAAACGAGAATCTCTGAAACGGCGAAGCTGGTTGCCTGTTGACGTACTACTGTCATGAGCATCTGTGGAAAAGCCGGCCGGTGTGGCCGAGCGGTTCTAGGCGCTTCAGTCTGGAACTGCGCGACCGCTACGGTCGCAGGTTCGAATCCTGCCTCGGGCATGGATGTGTGTGATGTCCTTAGGTTAGTTAGGTTTAAGTAGTTCTAAGTTCTAGGAGACTGATGACCTCAGATGTCAAGTCCCATAGTGCTCAGAGCCATTTGAACCCTCTGTGGAAAGCGAATGAAGGATGGTGAAATAACGAGTAGGCCGTGTGGCATCGGACGATCACGTCTAATCACAAAATACAGACGTTGAGGATCCCCCACAGTGTAATCCAGAATAGGCAGCGACCTGTGGCAGATCTGAAGACAGAGTACAATGCTGGTGCAGGCACAGGTGTTTCGGAGCACACCGTTCAGAGGCTATTGTTGAATATGGTGCTCCACATCATACGACCCCTGCGTGTTCCTGTGTCGACCCAATGACATCGTCAATTGTGAATGCAGTGGGCACAGCATCACTGAGCTTTCACCATGGATCAACAATGTGTCGCCTGGCAAATGAATCGCATTTCTTGTTTCACTACGATGATGGTTGAGTCCTTATAAGCCGTTATCTAGTCGAACGGCAGCACGAAACATGCACCGCACCACACAACAGATGGAGGCCGGTGAGGGCAGAATTATGCTGTGGGGTACATTGAGTTGGGCGTCCATGGGATCTGTAGTGCTAACTGAGGGCATCATGGCAGCAGTGCGGACCTCCTGTATCGCTCCACGTTTGAGGTCTCCCCATATGGCAGTGACATCTTCCAGCAGGACAACCGTCCGTGTTTCAAGGTCAGTGCTACAGTGATTTGAGGGGCATTATAGTGAACTTAACATCGATGTCTAGGCCACCAGATGTGCCTGCTCTGTACACATTAAAACACTTATCAGGAGCCAGCTGCGAGCCAGTAAACCACCATCCCATAATTTACAGGAATTTCTTGACCAGCGCATAGACTTCTGGTGCTACAAACGTCTGAAGCCCATCAAGGACAGTTACTTTTCAAGCAAGCACAGTTTACATGCACAAACATAAAAAAATGATATCATGGAACGACTGGCGCAGCGCTACTACACCGAATTTTGCCACAAACTGGGCGACAGCCAGATGGAAACCATTCAGAATATTCAGACCGCTTTCGATGGCCATCCTATGGACCTCATACATATTAAGGAGTAGTACAATCGTTTTGAAGACGGCTGCACATCGATGAAGAGCGAGCCAAGCTCTGGTCTGGCAACAACATGCTAAAATGACCAGATCATTGCCAAAGTGAACGCTGTGGTGGCACGAGACAGTTGTGTGACTATCAGAGAAATTGCAGAAGAGTTGAGCGTCAGCACTTTTTCGGCACATTCCATTCCTACCGAAGATTTCGCTGGCCATGAAGAGTGTGTCGGCGAAATTTGTGCCGAAGCTGCTGATGGCGAAACAAAAGCAACTTCGTGTTGAGGTCATTTAGGACATGCTGGACTCCACAAACAGTGAAGCAACTTCTTGAGCACCGTAATTACTGGTGATGAGTCCTGGGTGTACAGGTGCGACCTGGAAGCCAAATCCCAGTCGTCATAGTGGAAGTATTCTTCGTCAGCAAGACCAAATGAAGGTCCACCAAGTGCACATGAACGTCAAAGTTATTCTGACTGTTTCTTTGAGCTCCACAGTGTGGCACATCACGGGTACGCACCACAGGATCATACAATCACCAAAGAGTACTACAGGGATGTCCTCCATAGCCTATTGATACTGTGCGGCGCAAGAGACCAGGCTTGCGGTCAACATGATATTGGTGCCTGCATCACAACAGCACATTCCTCGCACTTCATTCAGACTTTTTTGACAAATAACCAGATTCCTGTGCTTCAACAGGGTCCTTACTCTCCTGATTTGGGCCCCTGCGACTTTTGGCTGGTCCCCAAACTCACGAGGCCATCGAAAGAAACGCGATTTCAGGCAAGAGAGGACTTTATGGCAACAATGACAGCCGTGCTAAACTCCATCCCCCAAGAGACTTTTTTCGGAATCTATCCAACAATGGTGGCACCGCTGGGAGAAGTGTGTGCAGTCCCAAGGGAACTAACTACTGTGAGGCGTCCAAAGCTCCAGGTAAGCCAGTCTTTTTCTTCTCCCGGCCATAGAGGGTAGTTCGTGTAGCAGGAAATTTTTGTACAGTAGTAGGAGGTCGTGTCACGGACAATATACTAGAAATCCCGACTGGTGAGGGATGAGTATCGGGTGGAGGTGCGTTGGAAGGTCAGTTTTGCACGTTTGTCTTAAATAAGTCGAAAACAAGGCCTCCAGTGGAAACGTAACCCCTACAGAATCTAACTAAATTAAATTTCCTACAGAAAGGTATTCTTCATTTTTTCTGTAGGACTAATAGTTTGCGTCTAGAGAGCGAGAACAAATGAAAAAAATGCCACGTGGTTTTTGAAGGCCAGAGATAATATTACGGGTTGCATAAAACTACTGCTGAATCACCTTGTATACACCGTATGTTCCTTTTAAGAAGAGTCACGCACATTTTCTCTATGTTCCGGCAGTCATTTGCAGCTTCGATTTTGCACTGTATACCTGGAGTCAGACCAAACAAATGGTGCTCATTACGTCTTTAATGCGATGCCCAGTGCTGTCGGAAAGCGTCGATTAGTTTCCCATGGAATTTTACTTGCGCATTGGATACAACGTTAGCGAATTAGTCTAGTACGATATTCGTTATATCGATATGTATTAACAGGAAAATTAAAACGCGAAAAATAAACAGACTTCAGCAGCGACAACACTGCCCTAGCCAACAATGACTTCCTGCGCCATGCAGCAGCGATGCTCTGACTCTGCTGGAATACTGGTTATTCTTCGTATGTGAACGTCCATGTTAATACATATCGATAAAACAAATATCGCACTACACTTATTTGCGACCGCTTTGTCGAATGGGCACGCAAAATTCCGCTGTAAAAATAATTTTGTTCGAAACGGTAAACAAACCGACGCTTTTCGTCGTCACTGCGCGTCGCATGAAAGATGTAATGACCAGTATTTCTTTGGGCGGACTCCATCTATACATTGGAAAAACAAAACTGGATATATCTCTCTGACGAAACATCAGAGAAAATGCTCCTGACGACACTTAGGACGAACTCTCTCTCTCTCTCTCTCTCTCTCCCCTAAACTCCACTGACAAGCCTTCAGATGTTATTCGGGGATACCTTCTCAGTATTTTGGTGTAATGGACCCACTACCTCTCACGACTCGTTACACGGATATTGTATTTAGTTCGGTTTCTTTCCCCACTCATCGTTGTATGTGTGTGACACTAGGATAGTGAAAAGCTGATCAATATGAACTTCGTGAAAGAGTTCACTGAAGGCAGTGGAAGAACGACACATCGACACCTGAGCTTTTCCCTCAGTAACACCACAAGTCTTTTGCATCTGTACATAGGCATCTACGGGAAACCGTATGTTTTACGAAACTTCCTGGCAGATTAAAACTGTGTGCTGGACAGAGACTCGAACTCGGGACCTTTGCCAAGGTCCCGCGTTCGAGTCTCGGCCCGCCACACAGTTTTAACCTACCAGGAAGTTTCATATCAGCGCACACTTCGCTGGGGAGTGAAAATCTCTTCATATGTTTTACGTTCAGATAATAGCATTGTAAGTAGGCTGTTTAGGTTTTTATGTTGGTAACGTCACGTAGCGCTCTGTATGAAAATCACTGACTGTGCTGTGTGCATTCCGTGGCTGTTTGGTATTGTTGGAATATTCACTATTGTAGTGTTCGGCAGTTGGTCGTGAACAGCGCGTAGCGTTGTGCAGTTGGAGGTGAGCCGCCAGCAGTGGTGGATGTTGGGAGAGAGATGGCAGAGTTTTGAGAGCGGACGATATGGACGTGTGTCCGTCAGAAAGAGGAAATTTGTAAGACTAGATATCATGAACTGATACATAAATGATGACCTTTGAACATTATTAAGGTAAATACATTGTTTGTTCTCTATCAAAATCTTTCATTTGGTATCTACGCCTCTCAGTAGTTAGTGCCTTCCGTAGTTAGAATCTTTTGTTTAGCTGGCAATATTGGCGCTCGCTGTATTGCAGTAGTTCGAGTAACGAAGATTTTTGTGAGGTGAGTGATTCATGAAAGGTATAGGTTATTGTTAGTCGGGGCCATTCTTTTGTAGGGATTATCGAAAGTCAGATTGCGTTGCGCTAAAAATATTGTGTGTCAGTTTAGTGATGATCAGAATAAGTAAAGAGAGAAATGTCTGAGCACGTTCAGTTTTACTCAGCTGTCTCTGTATCAAACAATGTAAGAGTTTTTCCAGCACTGTCATTCATAAATTTTGTAAGGGGACGTATCAGCATATTACGGTATTTTTCACTGTTGTGGCATTATTTGTACAGAAACTAAAGTAAATAATGTAACAAACTGATTAAACTATAAAATTTTGTTTTTGTTGGGAGACACAGCCTCCAGATGCTTAATGAACGTAAACACTGTCCGCAGTAGGCTTTAATGCAATGTTTATTTAACCTTACAATTACTTAATTTCGGCCGGCCGCGGTGGCCGTGCGGTTCTACGCGCTTCAGTCCGGAACCGCGGGACTGCTACGGTCGCAGGTTCGAATCCTGCCTCGGGCATGGATGTGTGTGATGTCCTTAGGTTAGTTAGGTTTAAGTAGTTCTAAGTTCTAGGGGACTGATGACCTAAGATGTTACGTCCCATAGTGCTCAGAGCCATTTGAACCATTTGAGCCAAGTTAAATTCGACTAAGCGTCACTATCACAAATGTGTCTCACCATGACTCTCAGTTGAAATTAGCCAGTCGCACGATTAAATAAACGTCACATTACAACCTACTACGGACCAAGTTTACGTTTATTTTAATAAATCATTATTACACTATTACTCCGTAACGCCGAGACCGTGGGCTCCGTATATATATATATATATATATATATATATATATGTATATATATATATATATATATATATATATATATATTCTTTGCATATCATAGAAGCTAGATTAAGGAAAGGCAAACCTACATTTCTAGCATTTGTAGACTTAGAGAAAGCTTTTGACGATGTTGACTGGAATACTCTCTTTCAAATTCCAAAAGTGGCAGGGGTAAAATACAGGGAGCGAAAAGCTATTTACAATTTGTACAAAAACCAGATGGCAGTTATAAGAGTCGAGGGACATCAAAGGGAAGCTGTGGTTCGGAAGGGAGTGAGACAGGGTTGTGGCCTCTCCCCGATGTTATTCAATCTGTTTATTGAGCAAGCAGTGAAGGAAACAAAAGAAATATTCGGAGTAGGTATTAAAATCCATGGAGAAGAAATAAAAACTTTGAGGTTCGCCGATGACATTGTAATTCTGTCAGAGACAGCAAAGTACTTGGAAGAGCAGTTGAACGGAATGGATAGTGGCTTGAAAGGAGGATATAAGATGAACATCAACAAAAGCAAAACGAGGATAATGGGATGTAGTGGAATTAAGTCGGGTGATGCTGAGGGAATTAGATTAGAAAATGAGCCACTTAAAGTAGTAAAGGAGTTTTGCTATTTGGGGAGCAAAATAACTGATGATGGTCGGAGAGGATAATTGCAGTGGCAAGGAAAGCATTTCTGAAGAAGAGGAATTTGTTAACAGCGAGTATAGACTTAAGTGTCAGGAAGTCGTTTCTGGAAGTATTTGCATGGAGTGTAGCCATGTATGGAAGTGAAACATGGACGATAAATATTTTGGACAAGAAGAGACTAGAATCTTTCGCAATGTGGTGCTACAGGAGAATGCTGAAGATTAGATGGGTAGATCACATAACTAATGAGGTAGTGTTGAACAGGATTGGGGAGAAGAGAAGTTTGTGGCACAACTTGACTAGAAGAAGGGATCGGTTGGTAGGACATGTTCTGAGGCATCAAGGGATCACCAGTTTAGTATTGGAGGGCAGTGTGGAGGGTAAAAATCGGAGAGGAAGACCAAGAGACGAATTCACTAAGCAGATTCAGAAGGATGTAGGTTGCAGTAGGTACTAGGAGATGAAGAAGCTTGCACAGGATAGAGTAGCATGGAGAGCCGCATAAAACCAGTCTCAGGATTGAAGACAACAACAACAACAATATTCTTTGCATGTGTATATATTAGTGGAAACATACCTTCGCATGTTTTGTGAAAGTGAACTGTCAAAAACTGTTAGTATTCATCCTCAAGTCGAGATGACACCAAGAAAACTTGGCGGCCAGCATCTGCCACAGATTTTTTTTTGTGGGGTCAAAGGTAGGCTCTGTATATCCCCTCTATGACTGTAACACTGATCGACATCATTGTTGCTCGAGAACTTTTAATTAAAAAATTAATGATCCATACCATCATTTACTTAAAGTGATGTAGGTAATCCACTAAAAATCTATATTAATATGCCGGAATTGTTGCGTAAGACCAAGTTGCGAGTGTTGTGCCATCTCTCTCGATCCTGAACGTGGAACTTAAGTCAGTCGAACGAAACTGTCGTGGGCGCGAGTAACCCTTCCGCCGACCCTTACACGCAAATCACGGTGTGCCTCCCTCGCAGCTGGCCGGACATTGTAACAGCCGATACGGCGGCCCTCCCCGGGCCTATTGTTCCGCCTGGACCTGGCAGCGCCCGTTCCCCGCCACTGGCCCCGGACGTGATCGGTGGCCGGTAAATTGTGAGCACCGACCGCAGGAATTTCCGCGAGATTCCTGCGATCTCTCCGGGCAGCCTCGAGCTCTCTGGAAGCAGGCGACTCTGGTGGTCGGCCAGCAGAACTGCAATTACCGCGGAAGGAGCACCGCGAACGGCCATCAATTAAGCTTTACGCTCCACTTGCTCGCCGGCCGCGCTCGTAAGTTTCCGCAGTAGCTCTCGTAAGCGCAGAAGAGAGGTCACTAGCCTCGTCTAACGTACCAGCATTTCCTTAACCCACAAAACAAGAAACCAACGCACGCTACGTCTGACATGCGAATAAGGAATCATCGGTTCAGGAAGGTCATACTCAATGCTAGGTGAGATCTCAATGGCTCCAAGTATCCAGCGCCCGGGAGGACACGTATGTTGTGGTGCTCTCTGTCGTGCAGGATGGTACACCACGTCACCCATACTGAGTCAGAAAAAGACTTGCAGCAAGACAGGCATCCACACGGGCAGTCCGATGACGTCTGAAGCACCACAGACTGTCAACATGACCACCGTTGTTGAGGCCTACTTTGATGCAGCACCAGGGAGAAGCGCATCGACAGTGTTGCCCCCAACTACAACCCTGGTCAATGAAGGCTGCCACATTGCATTCATCATCATCATACGTGCTCAGCACTTGCCATGATCGGATTGGGCGCCATTTGGAAAACAAGACCGTCACCTGTAATACGCATAGTCTATAATCTGGACAGAAATCGCTACATTTCTGATGCGTTAAGGCCGATATCTATGTCCCATTCCGAGGTTTCAGTGCCGAAACCTTCCAACAAGATAAAGCAAGACTCCACTTTGCCCCTCCCCTTCTCTGTTACCTCGATGAAGAGGATGTTCGACTGTTATTCTGAAGAGCATGCTCACCAAATCTCTCACCCACTCGAGACATCTAATCCTAGGTTGCCGAGAGACTGACAGAGTCACTCGTCAGCTACGATTGATGAACTCTTAACAGAATGGAATGACATCCACGCTCATTTTGAACGACGCCCAACCGATTTAGAGCCACTGTAGCTGCCGGAGGTGGCAGTTCTGTGTACTAAATTTCGGACCTTATGCACGCCCAAATTGCCTACAAATTTATCTCTTCAGTTTCTTATCAGTTTGCATTAACATTCGAGACTGTTTGTTATTATCAGGAATTTTACTGTCATTAATCAGATTTGCCCAGAGAGTTTTTCAAGTCTCACACATGTTCAAGAAAGGTAGTAGGAGTAATCCACTAAATTACAGGTCCATATCGTTAACGTCTATATGCAGCAGCATTTTAGAACATACATTGTGTTCGAAGATAATGAATTACCTCGAAGAAAGCCGTCTATTGACACACAGTCTACATGGGTTTAGGAAACATCGTTCTTGTGAAACACAACTAGCTCTTTATTCATATGAAGTGCTGAGTGCTATTGACAAGGGATTTCAGATCGATTTCGTATTTCTGGATTTCCGGAAGGCTTTTTACACTGTACCACACAAGCGGATCGTAGTGAAATTGCGTGCTTACGGAATATCGTCTCAGTTATGTGACCGGATCTGAGATTTCCTGTCAGAGAGGTCACAGTTCGTAGTAACTGACGGAAAGTCATCGAGTAAAACAAAAGTGATTTCTGGCGTTCCCCAAGGTAGTATTATAGGCCCTTTATGCTCTTCCTTGTCTGTATAAACGATTTGGGAGGCAATTTGAGCAGCCGTCTTCGGGTGTTTGCAGATGACGCTGTCGTTTATCGACTAATAAAAATCATTAGAAGATCAAAATAAACTGCAAAACGATTTAGAAAAAATATCGGAATGGTGCGAAAAGTGGCAGTTGACTCTAAATAACGAAAAGTGTGAGGTCATCCACATGAGTGCTACAAGGAACTCGTTAAACTTCGGTTACACGATAAATCAGTCTAATCTAAAAGCCGTAAATTCAACTAAATACCATGGTATTACAATTACGAACAACTTCAGTTGGAAGGAACATATAGAAAATGTAGTGGGGAAGGCTAACCAAATACTGCGTTTTATTGGCAGAACACTTAGAAAATGTAACAGACCTACTAAGGAGACTGCCTACACTACGTTTGTTCGTCCTCTTTTAGAATACTGCTGCGCGGTGTGGGATCCTTACCAGATAGGAGTGACGGAGTACATCGAAAAAGTTCAAAGAAAGGCAGCACGTTTTGTATTATCGCGAAATATGGGAGAGAGTGTCACAGAAATGATACAGGATTTGGCATGGACATCATTAAAAGAAAGGAGTTTTTCGTTGTGACGGAATCTTCTCACGAAATTCCAATCACCAACTTTCTCCTCCGAATGCGAAAATATTTTGTTGCGACTTACATAGGGAGGAACGATCACCAAGATAAAATAAAGGAAATCAGAGCTCGTATGGAAAGATATAGGTGTTCATTCTTTCCGCGCGCTATACGAGATTGGAATAATAGAGAATTGTGAAGGTGGTTCCATGAACCCTCTGCCAGGCATTTAAATGTCATTTGCAGAGTATCTATGTAGATGCAGATGTAGATATGATGTATTCATACAGTTGAAAAAATGAATGAAAAATTATATCGAGGCCAGGATTCGGACCCAGGTCTTCTGGTTACTAGACACATGTGCTAACTTCTACGCCACCCTGGCACAGTGGCTTTGCACAACTGGACTGACTTCCTTAACACACCTCCCTTCTCAATGCGAATTCGCATTCACGCCTCAGCCCACTTGCTATTCCCCATAAACTCGAACAGCGTAGATGAGGCTCTCCAACTGTATTGGAATAGCACATCAGCATCGAACGAATTGAGGGATCCTGCCTGAAACTCGGGCATAGGTGCTTTAATTAACACCAAGTGGGCTGAGGCATTAATAGGAGTTTGGTTTGAGAGGGAGGCGTTCTAGTGAGCAAGTGAGTCGGATTTGAATCCCGGTATAGGTAAAATTTTGTCGTCGATTCAGTCTGCATATACGGGGTGACAAATATTGAACTATATGAAATAAAATCGTCATAACTTCTGAACGGTTTGCGTTAGAACGTTCAACCTGCCGTTTGCCCACGAGGCATGATGGGAATTAGTATGTGCATGCGTTGTTTGGTTTTGCGACGAAGCTCACTTTCATTTGGATGGGTTCGTTAATAAGCAAAACTGGCGGATTTGGGTGACTGAGATTCCGCATTTCGCGATCGAAAAGTCTCTTCGCTCTCAACAGCTGACTGTGTGGTGTGAAATGCCCAGTCACAGATTAATCGGTACAATATTCCTTGATGTCACGGTGACTACCGAACGGTACGTGAAGGTTTTGGAAGATGAATTCATCCCCAATATCCGAAGTGACTCTGATTTCGATAAGATGTGGTTCATGCTAGACGTAGCTTAAGCCCATCGAAGCAGGAGATTGTTTGATGTCCTGCAAGAGCACTTTGTGCACCGGATTCTGGTACTGGGGTATCCAGAGACCACTGGCCTGGGCCTCGACTGGCGGCCATATTCTCCGGATCTGAGCACATGCGACTGCTTTTTGTGGGGCTATATTAAAGACAAGGTGTACAGCAATAACCTCGAAACCATTTATGAGCTAAAAACAGCCATTCAGGAAGTCATCGTCAGCATAGATGTTGCGACCCTTCAGAGGATCATGCAGAATTTCGCTATTCGTGAGCACCACAATAGCGCCAATCATGGCAGGCATATCGAACGTGACGTAACCGAAATCCGAATATTTGTAGTGAAGTTTATGTGTTGAATATGGTGTGTGCACGCCGTAGTTTGTAACTAATTTAGGTTTTTTAAATATATATTTCAATAATTGTCACCCTGACTGTATTTTTCACATAGTACAGGGTGGCGCACGAAATGTGTTACCAATTGTTTCTTTCACAATTTACGACGCACATTAGACATCCCGCTGGGATATCTAGAGCAGTACCAGCAGAGCTTGGAAAAACAAATGAGTTTCGAAATGGCGTGTAATTCACGATACTGCCGCTAGGAGACTAGTAAGCAGCAATGGCTGACAATGGGAGACTGACGACACAGCAACGATCGGCAATTGTGTTACTTTTCCATGAAACGAAAAGTCTTTTTGTGACTCAGAGCTGGTTTCGACAAAAGTTTAACACACGATGGGTCCCTTGCAAGAAGACCATCCACAGGTTGTACCATAAATTTGTACAGGAAGGAACAGTTTGGAAGCGAAGCGACCTCGGCCTAAGCCTGTTTGTTCGCCGGAGAATGCTGAAGCGGTACGAGTTGCTGTACAGAGAAGTCCCGGGAAATCGTGTAGAAAGGCAGCAGTGCAACTGGGAATATCCAGACGCTCCGTTCAACGCATTCTTAAAAGTGACCTCCATATGTACCCATACAAGATGACCTGTGCACAGAAGCTCACTGAAGAACACAAGCAGCAGAGACTACTGTTTGCTCAGTGGGCGGAGGATAGGGAAGAAACTATCCACAACGTTTGGTTTTCAGACGAAGTGCATTTTCATTTAGACGGTGTGGTTAATAAACAAAATGTACGCTTTTGGGCCACGGAAAATCCACAAGTGCTTCATGAACGACAACATTATGCTCCGAAGATTACAGCGTGGGCAACAGTTTCCAGTCACGGGCTTATTGACCCTTTTTCTTTGAAGAAACTGTGAACAGCGAGCGTTATTTGAGCACGCTTCGCAGTAGCTTCATTCCACACCTTCTTGCTACTGCCTTGCCCTTCAACACGCAGTGGTTCATGCAAGATGGAGCAAGGCCACATACTGCAAACACTGTGTTGGAGTTTTTACACGAGCATTTCGACATGCGGATCATTTCACTCAGATTCCCAGGTCGCTTCAATGACGGACAAAATTGGCCTCCCAATAGTCCAGACCTCAATCCATGTGACTTTTTTCTTTGGGGATACCTAAAGGAAAAATTTTTCCCGAGACGTCCACGTGAATTAATGGAGCTCAGAAGACTTATTCTTCAAGCTCGCAGTGAAATTACGGAAGACATGTGCCGCTAGGTAATCAATAACTTCAGTGTTCGTTTGAAGGAAGTTAGGAAACGAAATGGTGGACATATTGAGCATGTGCTCAAATCTCCACGGACGGCTCTTCATTGTAGTATATGTTCCTTTCAGATTGTATTGACAATAAAGTTTATATTCAAAAACAAAATGGTAACACATTTCGTGCGCCACCCTGTATACAGCTCAGAACCATAGAACAATCTACATTTCTACAAAGGTATGTATATCTCAGTTATTATGTGTATATTGTGAATAAGCTTATTAATGGATTATCTTCTTGTAGATGTCTGATTGTCTTTTATTGACCACCTAGACTACTGTTACATCACGATACTCTACTACCCTGAGCCTGTACATTCCCAAACTATCTCGCATTCTAATTTGGATTGTGTCAATCCACACGAATTCTACTGCTTTTCCACCCCATTAAGGGCGGTCTTTAACACCTTAGTATAACTTACCCATTGGTCAGTATCTTGAGCACCGTTTTAAGTCGAGCCCTCCTTGATTAACGTAGAACGGCAGCAAACGTTTATGAATTACGGAAGGGGTAACATGTGATTAAAAGTGATAGAGACTGCGGCACTGCCTACATCTGCTCGCCAGTTGTCGGCCGTCTGAACGCCGGCCTCAATTAGAGGATCTCTTTTATTGGCCGTCTCTGTAAATAACACGGCTGGAAGTGGCGGCAGGTCGAGACGGCGTTTATGCCACCCGTTCACCGGCGGGCCGGGCTCTGTATTAAGTGTTGGCAAATGGCCGCCCATTCTATTAGAAGCAAGCCAACTAATCGCCGACCATTAACGCGCCGTCTAATTATCTCGGCCGAGCGGGGGGCGTGGTCGCCGCCCGCCGCCCAAATGGCTCACTTTACGCCAATTTGTTTGTTTCCACTAATTGAGAGGGCCCTCCAGTTTTCAACCCCTACCTGCCCGATGAAAACACTCGTGCTAGCGGCGATATGAGTCCGTTAAGGTCAACTGGCGGTGAAAGTTCGAAAGAAAAAAGTTTCACTATTTTTTTTATTAAAGAAAAACATTGAATCGGCTCTTGTTGCTATGGCTTTCAGTCTGAAAACATTTCACCCAAGTCACATTTCAAAAACTTTTGATTTCTTCTCTGAACTGTTTATCGTTCGCATTCACTTCAGTATAATGGTACACACCAGACAAATACCTGTAGAAAGGAAGCACCTAAATTTATAATCAATCAAATTCTACTTTTTTAGAAATGACTTTCTTGCTATTACCAATCTGCATTTTATATCCTCTCCGCTTCGTCCACGGACGGTTTTTTTTCCAACCCAAACAACAATTCTCATTTACTACATTTAGTTTCACATTTCCCAATGTAATTCCCTCAGTACTGCCTGCTTTAATTCGGCTACGTTCCATCACTCTTCTTTTACTTTTTGTTGTTATTCTTTTCAAGACGCTATGTCATCGACAAGCCACAAAATTTTCGTTTCTTTACTCTGAACTTTCATTCTCTTCCAAAATTTGTTCTTTGTTTCTCTACTGCTTGCTCAATGTACGAAATGAATAGCATCGGGGAGAGGCGTTTCTAAAAAAGTAAAATTTGACTGATTATAAATTTAGGTGCTAGAACGTCCTTTCTACGGGTATTTGTCTGGTGTGTACCATTATACTGATGAGAATGTGAACGATAAATAGTTCAAAGAAGAAATGAAACGTTTTTGAAATGTGATTTGGGTGAAATGTTTTCGGAGTGAAAGCCACTGCATCTCTTCCATGTCTCTCGACTCGTCTGGTTTCTGTAGAAGTTGTATGGAACCTGTTGCTCCATGTATTTTATCTCTGTTCCTTTCATAATATTAAAGGCCGAATTCCGGTCAGCATTCTGATATGCTTCTTTCAAATCTACAAATGCTCTAAAGGCAGCTTTACCTTTCTTCGATCTATCTTCTAAGATAAGTTGTAGTGTCAGTATTGGTTCACTTTTCCCTACAATTGTGATTAAGGTAAACATCCTCTACGATGTCCAGAAGTGGTGGTGTAGAGTGGTTATAGTTCCTCATCGCCAGAACGTGCACCAGTATCCTACATTGCACCTCGAACCTCCGTGCAGCACTTCATGGAGTGGTACTGTGGTTGAATCATTAAGGTTTTCTGTCTGTTACTTGAAGACGGTAAGCTCGACAGCGCTCTTGAAGACGTTTTAACTACATGCCAGTTCGGGGATTCACGCTGTCTCATCGACCATTATAGTCGCCTACAATAAACTGAAGCAGTTGTCGTCAAACGCGCTCACTGCCAAGGAAAGAAGACAGACTTCACGAAGGAATAAATCATTTCCAGTTACATCGCTTATTCTTTTAAATGGAGTCATAAGGAGGTATAAAGGTGCGACAATACACATTACGTCACAAAGTTGTGGAAAGCAAGGAAATTTTCTTGAAATACTCCTTGTTTGATCATGAGCAACACGTTGGTTCTTTAAACGACCTCCGCGGTTTCACTGTGTTTCACAGAATCATTTGGATACAAGTTTATTTTGAACAGGGCGGGTTGTTAAGGGACTAAAGGTGTGTAGTTCAGCATTAAATAATTTCTTCTGGCCAACCAGTAAGGTATAATTCAGCCATACTTACATAATAACAGACTAATGAAATCTCAATCTTGCGAAAGGCCCACGTTTTGCAGGATGCTTACTGTTGAATGGTGAGGCTATGCAATAATCAATATCCACAACGTCTAAACATGGATTCATTTTTGAAAGCCATCGAATGGTGTAGAGTGAACGGTACCTTGCAGTAGTAATATTAATGGGCCGAATTCTCCTTCAAATTGCGGAAACTGCTTTCGAAGTGAATTCACTGCTTCATGCACATCTTTCTAATTTTATCACTGTGGTGAAGCGGCACACGTACAAAAGAACGGGTACTGTGTTAGAATTATCTTGGAAAACAGTTTCTCCGAATTTTAGGTGTTGTGTATGACACTTTCACTAGTGCCGCTGGAGCTGGCTGGGTATCTCTGTATCGTATTGGTGCACCAGATACACCCAATTACAGTAGTAATATAGATCTAGTTTTTCAATTATTTAAATGTAGCCTCTGAAAACTGTACTGTATGCTTGAAGCGCCTAAGAAGTTGTTGAATCTTGCCTAGTCGTTGTCAAATGGTGGGGCGTCTAGGTAACCTGCTTCTCGGACCGCTAGACAACAATTCAAACAAAAAATGGTTCAAATGGCTCTGAGCACTATTGGACTTAACTTCTGAGGTCATCAGTCCCCTAGAACTTAGAACTACTTAAACCTAACTAACCTAAGGACATCACACATATCCATGTCCGAGGCAGGATTCGAACCTGCGACCGTAGTAGTCACGCGGTTCCGGACTGAGCGCCTAGAACCGCTAGACCACCGCAGCCGGCTAACGGTTGTTCACAATCAAAGCCTTCACCAGTACTTGCTAGTGAGGAAATCTTCCACACAAATGACGGCGTCCCCGCATCTCTTGCAGACTTCCTGATGTCCTGAGTTGTGGAAAGAAATTGTACCACAGAGTAGGGGATATATTTGAGCTAATTTCCCTCTGTGAGGGTTAATGTTTTATTTGCAACGAGAAATACTGAAAGTTTGACTTACTGATTTACTTACATTTTACGACTCAGAGAAGGTGACCTCCTACCTTGGGTGTGCTTAGCGGCTGTCGTGATCTCATCATTACTATCGCTCCACTTGGCTGAATTTTAGACTTATGGAGAGAGATTCTTTAACGGCTCGCGAAGAATTTTAGTGCATTTTTTCCCAGAAAATGAACTACCATATACCCTTGTCCTGAAGCACAGCAGCTTAAATGAGCACTGCCACTTACTACTGTGAGAATACATTATGTCGGGTGCTGGATCCAAATGCCGATGACGAATGCTATCTGATAACGTTCGTTCTCTTCGGAGGCTCCGTAAACAGATACGTTTATCTGGTAAAAGCAAGATATATAATTATGAGCATCTACCCTTTAGTCGGCCGCCGTGGCCGAACGGTTCTACGTGCTTCAAGTCCGGAACCACGCGACTGCTACGGTCGCGGGTTCGAATCCTGCCTCGGGCATGGATGCGTGTGATGTACTTAGGTTAGTTAGGTTTAACTAGTTCTACGTTCTAGGGGACTGATGACCTCAGATGTTAAGTCCCATAGTGCTCAGAGCCATTTGAACCATCTACCCTTTACCCCGATGACACCGGTGAGGTGGCATGTTCTGGACTCCACTAAACCGAAAGTACTGTTGAGCGGTCCTGATTCAAGTCTACAACCCCAGCCTGACAGTCTCAACTTGGACCCCTAGAAGTTAACATAAATTCTGGTTGAAATGTTACTTTTCACACCCGGTCGTTCTACCCAGGTACGCATCCTTTTAAATCCGATCAGGAGGCGTCGGAGAGAAGCCAGTGCGACTGCCTCCGGCATCTGCCTGTTGAGAGACGTTTCTGAACCTCGCTCTCTCTCTCTCTACTGTTCAGCACTCGTCCTGCAATACCACTGCGCCTTCCGAATACCTTTCAACTTTTGGCGCTCAACACTGCCGCGTATGACGCGGTCCCGGGATAACTTCGTTCTTCTTCCAGGGTCCCACTGTAAACCGAATCTATGGAAAACGCAGACATTATTTTCATTGTATTTATGACCCGTAAAAACTATCCTTCTACCTTGCCCGTATTTCACTGGCCGTCCTGTGAGCTAGACCACTCAACAGCGTTGGGATAAGGTCACACTAGAGGGTATAACAAGCACGTTCATGTAAGTTCCTCAAGCCGCTCAGAGACAATTTGGGAGTGCGTAGAAACACAGATAGGTTAAAGTGTGCTGCAGGCGAATGTGTGGATAGTATGTTATCGGAGTGTATCTTCCGCCGGAGACAGTACTAGTATGGTCAGGAACAGTCTCATCCAATGTAAAGTTCTCCATCTCACTCCACCCTAAACCTGCCCTGTCATCAAGCAGGATGAATCACCTAGTATTTTTTTCGATGTAGTCATAGCCTACTGTGGGGTGCACCAAAGTGCACTGTGACATCAATTCAGCGACATTTCTCTAGGCTTCTGCCACACGCAATTGTGGTCTTCTTACTGCAATGGCTATCTCTTTGCACCACGACATGCGGTAAGTAGAATTGCAAGTGCAGGTCATGTGGGTCCAAGTAGTATCCCTAGTCACTAGCTTTTGTCCAGCACTGGATTAGAGAGTAATCTGGCACACTGTCTCTTCTGACCTGAGCCAAAGTCCATCGATCGTATTTGCTGTTGAATGGTGATGTTCCAATCTGTCAGCAACCCATGAGAGGTCGGGAGAACGCTTTGACCAGGGCAATAGTCGAACAAACTCCATATTGAGGGCGTTCAGGACAACGCAGGCTATTTCCAATCTCGGGTTATCTTGTTGAAAGATGACGGCATGGACACATCGAATATAGGGGACAGCCATCGCCAAGAAAAATCAGAAATTTAAGGCTGCCCAAAATATGGGCTATGCGAATAAGCGGTGATCGTGTTGTGAATCCAATGGTACCTCACAACATTACGTCATGTGCTGGGCCCATATGGTGATGATGAAAGCAGTATGGCAACCTGTGGCTGTTCAGGTATGAGCAGCCCTTACAGGCTCGCCTTCACGCATTCCTCTTAAGTATTTTGTGACTAAAACCCTTCTGGCCTGTTATTTATTTTATACGTGACATGTAAGTACTGTCTCTGTCTTGTATTGTTAGTCAGTACTTACACTTTTTATATAAAAAAAATTTTCCCGTAAATTTGTAATTATGTTATAGACCACTTTAAATGTCTAAATTCTGATGAAAGCACTCTTAGAAGTGTTGAAACCTGGTTAATAAGACTAAAAAATTGTGACCGAGGGCTCATTTGTTTCAATTTTAATCCATAAACGGTCACTGAACCAAGCAGCCATTTTCAAAACTTTGCAGTATGGCAACGTTCATCCCCATAGGAGACTCCTCACACAGATACGTCCATCGTGATGATGTATACTAAACCGGGCCTTGTATGAAGAGACGACGTGTTGTCTCCCTTTGGTGTCCAGCATTTACATGTTCGTTATGTTGAAAACCTACGGTGACCTAGACGTTGCCCATGAAAGTAAGCCCACTTCCTGAGTCAACGTATTTGAATTCAGCCTGCCTTTTCGATGTCAACTAACTGTCTTCCCACGTCATCTTGATAATATTTGGCAATTGGATGCCGGCTTACGATTGAAACTACTCGAAAGTCATATTCATTGACTTCCGGAAAGCGTTTGACTCGGTGCCCCACTGCAGACTCCTAACTAAGGTACAGCATATGGGATTGGCTCGAAGGCTTCTTAAGTAATAGAACCCAGTACGTTGTCCTCGATGGTGAGTGTTCATTGGAGGTGAGGGTATCATCTGGAATGCCCCAGGGTAGTGTGGTAGGTCCGCTGTTGTTTTCTATGTACATAAATGATCTTTTGGGTAGGGTGGATAGCAATGTGCGGCTGTTTGCTGATGATGCTCTGGTGTACGGGAAGGTATCGTCTTTGAGTGACTGTAGGATGATACAAGATGACTTGGACAGGATTTGTGATTGGTGTAAAGAATGGCAGCTAACTCTAAATATAGATACATGTAAATTAATGCAGATGAATAAGAAAAAGAATCCCGTAATATTTGAATACTCCATTAGTAGTGTAGCGCTTGACACAGCCACATCGATTAAATATTTGGGCGTAACATTGCAGAGCGATATGAAGTGGGACAAGCATGTAATGGCAGTTGTGGGGAAGGCAGATAGTCCGGTTCATTGGTAGAATTTTTGGAAGATGTGGTTCATCTGTAAAGAAGACCGCTTATAAAACACTAATACGACCTATTCTTGAGTACTGCTCGAGAGTTTGGGATCCCTGTCAGGTCGGATTGAAAAAAAAAAATGGTTCAAATGGCTCTGAGCACTATGGGACTTAACATCTGTGGTCATCAGTCCCCTAGAACTTAGAACTAATTAAACCTAACTAACCTAAGGACACCACACACATCCATGCCCGAGGCAGGATTCGAACCTGCGACCGTAGCGGCCACGCGGTTCCAGACTCAAGCGCCTTTAACCGCACGGCCACACCGGCCGGCGGTCGGATTGAGAGAGGACATAGAAGCAATTCAGAGGCGGGCTGCTAGATTTGTTACTGGTAGGTTTGATCATCACGCGAGTGTTACGGAAATCCTTCAGGTACTCGGGTGGGAGTCTCTGAAGGAAAGGAGGTGTTCTTTTCGTGAATTGCTACTGAGGAAATTTAGAGAACCAGCATTTGAGGCTGACTGCAGTACAATTTTACTGCCGCCAACTTACATTTCGCGGAAAGACCACAAAGATAAAATAAGAGAGAGTAGGGCTCGTACAGAGGCATATAGGGAGTAATTTTTCCCTCGTTCTGTCTGGGAGTGGAACAGGGAGAGATGATGCTAGTTGTGGTACGAGGTACCCTCCGCCACGCACCGTATGGTGGATTGCGGAGTATGTATGTAGAAGTAGATGTAGATGAAGTAATGAAAACTATTACTACGACAGCTTTTGGCCGTTTTACGATTTCACGAAAGACTGGAGCTGTGGAGACCCGCCATTCATTATGCCTTCTGCCTGCTTAGGTGGGTTCTCACGCAGCTGTCTGTTATGTGGGAGAGCCAGACTCGATTCCCGGTACTGCCAGAGAATTTTCTTTGGTGAGAGGGCTGGTGTAGGGCGCATTCAGCCTCTTGAGGTCAACTCAGGAGCTGTTCCAAGGTCAAGAACCCCGACTATGGCAGGTAGCTCGGTGTCCTCAGCACTTGTCCGTCCATATCACACCCCATAGCGCCGTTGTCAGGGGATGGCACCGCAATCGGTCTAGGGCCAGAACGCGAAACTTTACCTCTCGTGTCATTCACTACGTCATTCACACGGGCCTAACTCGTGCAGTTACCGAGTCGCCAGACGGCACAGCAGGCCGCTTATCTGCTGAAGTGTGAGTACACCGCGAGGACGGGATGGGCGCTGTGCGCGCTGGCAGGCGACGGTGCGGAATGAAACATTGGACCTGCGCGGCGACGGCGCCCGCTTAGCTGTGGTTACAGCCGGCCGGGAATTTTGTTTGCGCTGACGCGGGCGGCGAGCACGGGGTCCGCGCGGACGCGGTGGAGAGGGTTGTTTCCGGGAGGGCGTAACGACCCTCTCGAGCCGCACAATGCCGAGAACAATCGGCACAAAAACTGCGCGCGCCCCAGTCCGCCGCTGAATAATGAAGACAGCGGCCGAGCCGGGGACAGCACAGCGCCACAGCCAGAGCCGGCGCGCCTAACGATACAACTCGCTGGGCTCCCTGCAGCCGGCGACGGGGAGTGCACGGCGGCTACCTGCTGCCACAGTCACAGCACGTGTACACACGTGTCAAGCTTCTTGTGAATAGTCAGGCATAATTTAAAGATATAAGGGGCAGTCAAAGGAAAATGAGAGAGATGAAAACAAAAGAAGTAAATAAACTGTTTACTATCTAAATCTACATGGATTTTAGCAAATCACAAATAACACAGAATGTACCAGATAGATTAAATAATGGTAAGACAGAGATTCAGGAACCAGGTTTTGAATTGTAAGACATTTCCAGGGGCGGAACACAATCTATTGCTTATGAACTGTAGATTAAAACTGAAGAAACTGCAAAAAGGTGGGAATTTAAGGAGATGAGACCTGGATAAGCTGAAAGAACCAGAGGTTGTACAGAGTTTCAGGGAGAGCATAAGGGAACAACTGACAAGAATGGGGGACAGAACTACAGTAGAAGAAGAATGGGTAGCTTTGAGAGATGAAATAGTGAAGGCAGCAGAGGATCAAGTAGGTGGCTAGTAGAAATCCTTGGGTAACAGAAGAAATATTGAATTTAATTGAAGAAAGGAGAAAATATAAAAATGCAGTAAATAGTGCAGGCAAAAAGGAATACAAACGTCTCAAAAATGAGATCGACAGAAAGTGCAAAATGGCTAAGCAGGGATGGCTAGAGGACAAATGTAAGGATTTAGAGGCTTATCTCACTAGGGGTAAGATAGATACTGCCTACAGGAAAATTAAAGAGACCTTTGGAGAAAAGAGAGCCACTTGTATGAATATCAAAAGCTCAAATGGAAACCCAGTTCTAAGCAAAGAAGGGAAAGCAGAAAGGTGGAAGGAGTATATAGAGGGTCTATACAAGGGCGATGTCCTTGAGGACAATATCATGGAAATGGAGGAGGATGGAGATGAAGATGAAATGGGAGATACGATACTGCGTGAAGAGTTTCACAGAGCACTAAAAGATCTGAGTCGAAACAAGGCCCCGGGAGTAGACAACATTCCATTAGAACTACTGACAGCCTTGGGAGAGCCAGGCCTAACAAAATTCTACCATCTGGTCAACAAGATGTATGAGACAGGCTTAATACCCTCAGACTTCAAGAAGAATATAATAATTCCAATCCCAAACAAATCAGGTGTTGACAGATGTGAAAATTACCGATCTATCAGTTTAATAAGGCACGGTTGCAAGATACTAACGCGAATTCTTTACAGACGAATGGAAAAACTGGTAGAAGCCGACCTCGGGGAAGATCAGTTTGGATTCCGGAGAAATGTTGGAACACGTGAGGCAATACTGACATTACGACTTATCTTAGAAGAAAGATTAAGGAAAGGCAAACCTACGTTTCTAGGACTTGTAGACTTAGAGAAAGCTTTTGACAATGTTGACTGGACCACTCTCTATCAAATTCTGAAGGTGGCAGGGGTAAATTACAGGGAGCTAAAGGCTATTTACAATTTGTACAGAAACCAAATGGCAGTTATAAGAGTCGAGGTGCATGAAAGGGAAGCAGTGGTTGGGAAAGGAGTGAGACAGGGTTGTAGCCTCTCCCCGATGTTATTCAATCTATATATGGAGCAAGCAGTAAAGGAGACAAAAGAAAAATTCGGAGTAGGTATTAAAATCGATGGAGAAGAAATAAAAACTTTGAGGTTCGCCGATGAAATTGTAATTCTTTCAGAGACAGTAAAGGACCTGGAAGAGCAAAATGTTCAAATGTGTGCGAAATCTTATGGGACTTAATTGGTAAGGTCATCAGTCCCTAAGCTTACACACTACTTAACCTAAATTATCCTAAGGACAAACACACACACCCATGCCCGAGGGAGGACTCGAACCTCCGCCGGGACCAGCCGCACAGTCCATGACTGCAGCGCCTGAGACCGCTCAGCTAATCCCGCACGGCCTTGGAAGAGTAGCTGAACGGAATGGACAATATCTTGAAAGGAGGATGTAAGATGAACATCAACAAAAGCAAAACGAGGATAATGGAATGTAGTCGAATTAAATCGGGTGATTCTGCGGGAATCAGATTAGGAAATAAGAGGCTTAAAGTAGTAAGTGAGTCTTGCAATTTGGGGAGCAAAATAACTGATAATAGTCGAAGTAGAGGGGGATATAAAATGTAGACTGGCAATGGCAAGGAAAGCGTTTCTGAAGAAGAGAAATTTGTTAACATCGAGTATAGATTTAAGTGTCAGGAAGTCGTTTCTGAAAGTATTAGTATGGAGTTTAGCCATGTATGGAAGTGAAACATGGACGATAAATAGTTCGGACAAGAAGAGAATAGAAGCTTTCGAAATGTGGTGCTACAGAAGAATGCTGAAGATTATATGGGTAGATCACATAATTAATGAGGAGATATTGAATAGAATTTGGGAGAAGAGGAGTTTGTGGCACAGCTTGACAAGAAGGGACCGGTTGGTAGGACATGTTCTGAGGCAACAAGGGATCACAAATTTAGCATTGGAGGCCAGCGTGGAGGGTAAAAATCGTAGAGGGAGACCAAGAGATGAATACACTAAGCAGATTCAGAAGGATGTAGGTTGCAGTAAGTACTGGGTGTCGTGCGACAAATAGCGGTCAGTGGCCGGCGACACCACAGTGATGTTGTGAGCATAGTTTCGCGTAGTGGCCGGCGACAGAACTTTAGTATCTTTTGCGTTCTCTTGTGTCTTGTTTAGGTAACAATAAGTTGCACAGGTCAACAAGTTTTTTGTTTTTGTAAGTACTTGTGTCCTTTCATCATGGCAGACGAAAGAGACGATTATTTACGATGAATGCGCGGATGTCTTGTCTGACGTTCCGGATGACTTGGCCGATTGGGAAGAAGACACTGGATATGAAAAAAATGAAAGTGAAGCAGAATCGTAGGAAGACACTGAAATAAGACCAAGAAGAATTCGGCGAACGCAACGGTTGCCAACTGATTCGGCTGAATCAGACGAAGAAGACAGTGCACAGTGGTCAGACATTGATTTACCGAGGACCAATGATAAATTTGAAGGATCCCCGGGTCCAAACATATTTCTCAAAGATACACAGAGCGTCGAGGATATCGTAGAATTATATATTGGGAACGATCTATTTGGATATGTCAGCAACGAAACCAACAAGTACTACAGTCAATATTGCAATAGAAGGAAACTGGATTTTAAAAAATGCAAAATTTGTCGACGTTACGGGATCCGAACTTAGAAAATGGTTCGGGTTTGCTATCCTTATGGGAATGGTAAAAAAAGCAAGGATCCATGATTATTGGTCAACGAATCCGTTGATAGACACACCGATATTTCGCAAAACGATGTCCCGCAACCGATTCAGACAAGTATCATTTTTACATTTTTCCGACAGCAACAATAAACCGGATAATGCCGTCCGGCTTTTCAGAGTGCAATTCGTAATTGATTATTTTTCCAAAAACTTTAAAGAAACGTTTAATCTAAGTCAAAACATCTCAGCTGATGAAGGAATGATACCGTGGCGTGGATGGTTAAATTTTAAAGTTTACAATCCGTCGAAAATTACGAAATACGGCATACTTATTCGGTTGCTGTGTGATTCTAGTACGGCATACATTTCCTCATTCAAGATATGTTCCGGCACTGGACAGCCTTTAGCAAAAACAGTGATGGAAGTATTGACACCTTCTAATGGACAGTGGCATCACCTCTGCATGGATAACTATTATGACAGTGTAGAACTTGCAGATAAGTTACTTGAAAAGAAAATTCGAGTTTTTGGAACGATACGGCAAAATAGAGGATTTCCCGAAAATTAAAGCGCGCAAAAGTCAATGTGTTTGAAGTCTGTCATCAACAGAAAGGTGACAACCGGCCGGCGACAAGTCAAGTAATCCGAATTAGCGCTGCCGGCGCCAAGCGAATAAATTTGCACGAGACGTGCGGACGCAAAGTGTTAAGTGCCTGACAGAGTTCATCGAACCACCATCACAATAATTCCCACATTCCACTCTCGAACAGTGCGCGGAAAAAACGAACACCTTGAGAGGCACCCACATGCCTTGCTCATACTGTGGCATCAAGCAGTCAGGCCTGCAAGATGAGTGGTTTGCCAAGCGAGTGGATTCATTCTTATTTATCGAGTAACATGAACTCTAGTACTCACACTTAAGTTACCAGTTATCCTCCTATATAAATAATACGCAACGGAAACACGCATCTGACTATCAGTAATTTACAGAACTCTGACTGTACACTACGCACTGGCAATACCACATTTTCTTTTTGTCTTTTATTTAACGGCTTTTGTCAACACGTGGCCACCGCACTGGATATGAATGGCGCACACATTATAAATTCGGGACATTATGACAACATACAATTCGAAGAAAAAGTCCATCAATCTTTTTCTTTTCACTATCTTATTTATTCCGATAAATTCTCTAACCTAAACACACAAATTCTACCTCCTACAACAATAACACATGAGAAATTCCGTCCAGTGGGCATGGCTTTACAATGGTTAATCTCTATATTATGGTCTCGTAATTATTTTTAACGCTACAGTGCACTTTCTGGATAGGATGGTGGATCTTTTATTATACCTCACACATCGACTCTCACAATCATCATCACTAAACTTTCCTCCAGACCGAGCGGTACCGAAGGAACAAGCATAACCCACTAATCTTTTGAAACTACCTCGCTACTATCCCATGCAAACCACACATACCCAAATTACATGACATACACCAGACTACAACATGAAATACTACACAGAGAATAGTCACAACATTATCACTTTCAGCTTTCCCACTTCAATTAGTATTTATCCCAGTTTCACACGACACTGCCCCACTTTGTAATTCTACTTTCCTACTATGAACTCTGGAGATATTTGCACGTCTTCCTGTGCAATGCAAGCCAAGTGGCGTTGCTGGATAGACGGCCGACTCACCTTGCTTCTCTCTCAGAGTTTGAATCAAGCGTCACACGGAATCATATCACGCAAAGTAATATTAAGAACATCACACACGCGAGTCCTCAAGTGATACCATGGACGAGTACTTCTCTTTATCCTTTGTCTCATACACAGATTGAGACTCACACAGTACTCACCACATGGAAGTACTCGTCTCTAATTTCAAGTCCTGCACACGCCATTTCTTAAATATTTCAACTTATGGTACACACGCTATTTCTTAAATATTTCAACTTATTGTACACACTCTAGTAATTCAGCTTAACTTAAGCACACGGAAGTATTTCAACTTATTGCTACACGTGATTTCATTGTGACCGTTGGTCACTTCCGAAGATTACTACAATCCCTTTAATATTACCTGCGTGACATTTAATTCTCCCCACAAAAGTTCCTGAAATAGAGAAATTAATATTTCAAACTACTCTTAAATATTCCACATGCATACCATGTCTCCACTCTTTCGTCATTACGGAGCACAACTAAAACAGGTCTTAACAGCACAAGATCCAGCGGCAGAGTGCCGAAACATGGCCATTCTCCAGGTCATCTCCCATCTCTGTCGAGGTGGGGGAAGCACCTTGCTATCATATTGGTCAGCCACATTTCAGGCGTTCAAAGCTCAGGTAAATTTCATCTCTTTGGTCCCACCAAAGGTGGCCAAAGGATCGACTCAAAGATGATCATATATTCACATTCACTATGTGCGGTTAGCAGACGACCATACGTTCATTCATTTCACAGATCTCACCAAATTGGATGTAGGGATTTACTTTGTGGGAGTGCACATGTGATCAGTTAAATAAATAAATTGTCATTCTTTCCCACACTGGTATCCGGCTTCGCTGTATTAATTGAAATTGAGTTATTTTACAAAAATAATGTGTTGTTCTGACAAAAATAATGAAGTATGTTGTACTTATTTTCAATGTCGGGCGGTACTGTACCCTTTCAACCTAAATCTTTTCGTGCGAGCTCTGATCTCCGTTATTTAACTGTGATAATCGTTTCTCCCTCTGTAGGTCGGCGTCAACAAAATATTTTCGCATTCTAAGGAGAAAGTTGGTAATTGAAATTTCGTGGAAAGATTCCGCCGCAACGAAAAACGCCTTTGTTTTGTTTTTTTTGTGTCCATCCCAAATTCTGTATCATGTCCGTTCCCTGTTTCGCGATAATTCAAAACGTGCTGCCCTTCTTTGAACTTTCTCAATGTACTCCACTGGTAGTCTCTTTAGCAAATCTGTTACATTTTATAGGTTGGGGTTGGAATGTTTTGGGGGAGGAAACCAGACAGCGAGGTCATCGGTCTCATCGGTTTAGGGAAGGATAGGGATGGAAGTCGGCCGTGCCCTTTGAAAGAAACCATCCCGGCGTTTGCATGGAGCGGTTTAGGGAAATCACAGAAAACATAAATCAGGATAGCCGGACGCGGGATTGAACTGTTGTCCTCCCGAATGCGAGTCCAGTGTGCTAACAACTGCGCCACCTAGCTCGGGTACGTTTTCTAGGTATTCTGCCAGTAAAACGCCTTCCCGGCAATATTTTCTGTGTGTCATTTCCAATGTAAGTTGTTATTAATTCTGATTCCTAGGTACTTAGTTGTATTTACGGCCTTTAGATTAGACTGATTTATCGTGTAACCGAAGTTTAACAGATGCCTTTTAGCACTCATGTGTATGACCCACACTTGTAATTATTTAGGGTCAACTGCCAATTTTCGCACCGTTTAGGTATCTTTTGTAAATCGTTTTGCGATTTGTTTCGATCTTCTGATGAGTTTACTAGACGATAAACGACAGCATCATCTGCAAACAAGCTAAGACGGCTGCTCATATTGTGTCCTAAATCGTCTATGTAGATAGGGAACAGCAGAGGGCCTATAACATTACCTTGGGGAACGCCTGAAATCACTTCTATTTTACTCGATGGCTTTCCGTCGATTACTATGAACTGTGATCTCTCTGACAGGAAATAACGAATCCAGTCACATAACTGAGACGATATTCCATGAGAACGCAATTTCACTACAAGCAGTTGTGTTGTACAGTATCAAAGGCCTTTCGGAAATCTAGAAATACGCAATCAGTTTGAAATCCCTTGTCAATAGTGCTCAGCACTTCTTGCGAATAAAGAGTTAGTTGTGTTTCACAAGAATGATGTTTTCTAAATCCGTGTTGACTGTGTGTCAATAGACCGTTCTCTTCGATGTAAATCAAAATGTTCGAACACAACATCCTGCTGCATATTGACGTTAATGATATGAGCCTGTAGTTCAGTGGATTTCGCCTACTACCTTTCTTGAATATTGATCTGACCTGCGCAACTTTCCAGTCTCTGGGTACTGATCTTTTCCTGAGCAAGTATTTTTATATGATTGTTAAGTTAGGAGCTATTGCGTCAGCATACTCTGAAAGGAACCTAATTAGTATACAGTCTGAACCAGGAGACTTGCTTTTGTTGAGTGATTAAAGTTGCTTCACTACTGCGAGGATATCTACTTCTATGTTACTCTTGTTGGCAGCTGTTTTTGATTCGAATTCCGGAATATTTTCTTCGTCTTCTTTGGTGAAGGAATTTTGAAAGGCTGTGTTTAGTAACTGTGCTTTTGTAGCATTGTCGTAGATAGTATTTTCGTTGCTATCGGGCAGAGAAGGCATCGACTGTGTCTTGCCGCGAGTGTACTTTACATACGACCAGAATCTCTTGAGATTTTCTGCCAGGTTTCGAGATGAAGTTTCATTGTGGAAACTATTATAAGCATCTCGCAGTGATATCAGCGCTAAATTTCGTGCTTCTGGAAAAGTTCGCCAATCTTGAACATTTTGCGTTCGTTTGAATATGGGATGCTTCTTTCGTTGTTTACTACAGAAGTAGTTTCTGTAACTGTTAATACATTTATCCGACTGTGAGTCAAGAGGTCAGTGCTTTCGTGGAAAAATGTTTGTGGTTGACTACGTAACCATGACTGAACCTAGGCGCGCTCCTCTTCATCCAGAGCAAATCGACGGCCAGCTCCAGAAATACAGAAATCGTATGGAGAGAGATCAGGACTGCAAGAAGGATGTGTGAGGGCTTCCCAGCGAAACCTCTGCAGTGTAGTCGAAAGAGCATCGGCAAAATGTGGGCTGGCATTATCCTGCAACAGAATGGTGCAGTCCGTCAAAATTCATGGGCGTTTGGATTTGATGGTGTGCTCCAAGTTTTGCAAAGTGTCCGCGTGTCGCTGTGCGTTGATTGTGGCGCCGTGTTCCAGAAAGTCAAAGAGCAGTGGACCCTTGGAGTGAAAGAAAAAGTCATTGTGACCTTCCCGGAGCTGCCGTGCACGTCTTTGGATTTTTTCGGTGCAGGTGAATCCATGTGCTTTCATTGTTGGCACCAAAGCTTGCTTTCCGGCGTAATATGATAACACCATGTTTCACCTCCAATGAAAATTCGGGACAGGAAATGATATTCTTCATCGTGATATCGTTCCAGGTGCCGCAATGATATCGACAATCTGTTCAACTTCTGATCCTCCATTAGGCTGTGAGGAACCCATTGCTCTGTCATGATAGCGTGAACGGTAACGAGCGAGCCTGATGTCTTCCACCACCCGCCGTTGGTAGATTCTAACAGCAGCCGTCAGAAATTACCGAAGGCGGACGGTAAAGACACCATGTACGATACCGCCATCACGACAGAGCACCTTAAGTCCCGGAAAATCCGTGACCAATGGGTCATATAAGGTGACGACTACCAAAGATCCTGTCTATCAGTACGGTTGCACAGCAATGGTATGAGGTACTGCGGGCAAGAGGTTCATGGATAAGTGA
Organism: Schistocerca serialis cubense; assembly: GCF_023864345.2. NCBI lineage: Eukaryota > Metazoa > Arthropoda > Insecta > Orthoptera > Acrididae > Schistocerca > Schistocerca serialis. The sequence goes on from NC_064645.1 coordinate 426,933,473, forward strand.
CGCTACGTCATAGTGTGTTGAGGGCTGAGAATTTGGGTCGGATGGGGATGGTGCTCCAGTGATCGAGGTGGTTAAGAGGAAAATCCAGGTTCGAGTACCGGTCCGGCACAAATGATCACTTGTTACCATAGATTCATTTCTGTACTCAAATTTGGCTAACGTGACTGAAATCTTTGAACAAATAAGAGGTAATGACACAACGAGCCTGTTTTGTTGACTGCTGCCTTTCAATGACACCTGACGTTCTCGAAATCCACGCAAACACAGGTGAGGCGCGCGTGACAGCGTGACATATTCGTAAGGTGTTTGTCACACACCAGTAGACATTCAAGAATGAGTTTTACTTCTTGTTACTCCTTCCGCAGTCAACAATCGCACTAAACGCTCGCAGAACCTCTTCCTGGGTTTTCTATGTCCATCCTTTTAGCAGGAGGTCTCTGAGACGACGGTCGTTTACTATAGTGATAAATAAATAAAAACACCTACAGCCGTCCTTATGATTTTATTTTATTTTGTCGCTACCAGGTTGGTACGATCCCCATGCATAACACTAGCAGATGGGTGTCCGTGATGTCGGACGGTCACACGCTCGCTGAACACATGTCGACCACATCTAACAGACAAATGGCACAGCATGAACTTACGCGCTGTTCAATGAAGTACAACCAAGCGAGGTGGCGCTCATGTAAACCGGAATAACGCTCAATGCGTTTATTAATATTTTCATGAAGGGGATGAAAATAAATGGCAAAAGAAAATATGAGGTTGCAAATACATTTTCAGGAAGGGATTGTAGAGACCATCATATATATAAAATCAGATACTTTTATTATTACACAGCCGATGATTTACACGTGGTGCGGTGATATTCATCGGAAATACAGGGAAGCAGCTATTTTCTCGGCATCTTGCACACGTTATAAACACCGCATTTTTACAAATCCACGGTTGTCTTAAAATCTGAATAGAAAAATAAAGTTGTTTACTTTCATAAAAGGTTATTTGTCACTGAACAGTTTGTGAGGAAACCACGCATAAATAAGGCCTTTACGCTTCTTGGAAAGTTCTTTGTAATCCAAAATTTTTGTTTGTTTTTCATTTCAAACATTTTATGAAGGTAGTAATAAAACAGTGCAATGAGCATTATTTCGGTATATGTGTAGTATTAGTAACGTAAAAACTGAAACTAAAAAGAAAACAAAATTTCGACATAGGGAGTCGACCATACAACCTCTGATCACCATTCTCTACTCTTTTCGCTGTACCAGTCGTTGCCTGTAAACTAAAGGAAGTATAAATAGATCATGCTTCGCCAAAGCTGCGCCTAAATGTTATTTTTGCTAAACGCCTGGCCCTCTCGTGTTCCCACTTCTGTCACTTCTTGTTTTGCCTGAGCCCTACATATACCACAAATTCGGATTACATCGGGAACGAGGACTTCTAGCAGATTGAGCTTTTGGCCTGCTGGATGTCCTGATATTAACAAACTTTTAGTTCACAGTCCAGATTTTATCTTAAATGACCAGACACAGCTTAATATTTCCCCCCTCCTAAACTTTAGATAATCCCCTCTGTTTTTCGTTACTTCCCGCACTGTCTCTTCCTACCTTTCTTTTTTTGGTCATCAGCCTACTGACTGGTTTGATGCGGCCCGCCACGAATTCCTTTCCTGTGCTAACCTCTTCATCTCAGAGTAGCACTTGCAACCTGCATCCTCAATTACACTCCTGGAAATGGAAAAAAGAACACATTGACACCGGTGTGTCAGACCCACCATACTTGCTCCGGACACTGCGAGAGGGCTGTACAAGCAATGATCAGACGCACGGCACAGCGGACACACCAGGAACCGCGGTGTTGGCCGTCGAATGGCGCTAGCTGCGCAGCATTTGTGCACCGCCGCCAACAGTGTCAGTCAGTTTGCCGTGGCATACGGAGCTCCATCGCAGTCTTTAACACTGGTAGCATGCCGCGACAGCGTGGACGTGAACCGTATGTGCAGTTGACGGACTTTGAGCGAGGGCGTATAGTGGGCATGCGGGAGGCCGGGTGGACGTACCGCCGAATTGCTCAACACGTGGGGCGTGAGGTCTCCACAGTACATCGATGTTGTCGCCAGTGGTCGGCGGAAGGTGCACGTGCCCGTCGACCTGGGACCGGACCGCAGCGACGCACGGATGCACGCCAAGACCGTAGGATCCTACGCAGTGCCGTAGGGGACCGCACCGCCACTTCCCAGCAAATTAGGGACACTGTTGCTCCTGGGGTATCGGCGAGGACCATTCGCAACCGTCTCCATGAAGCTGGGATACGGTCCCGCACACCATTAGGCCGTCTTCCGCTCACGCCCCAACATCGTGCAGCCCGCCTCCAGTGGTGTCGCGACAGGCGTGAATGGAGGGACGAATGGAGACGTGTCGTCTTCAGCGATGAGAGTCGCTTCTGCCTTGGTGCCAATGATGGTCGTATGCGTGTTTGGCGCCGTGCAGGTGAGCGCCACAATCAGGACTGCATACGACCGAGGCACACAGGGCCAACACCCGGCATCATGGTGTGGGGAGCGATCTCCTACACTGGCCGTACACCACTGGTGATCGTCGAGGGGACACTGAATAGTGCACGGTACATCCAAACCGTCATCGAACCCATCGTTCTACCATTCCTAGACCGGCAAGGGAACTTGCTGTTCCAACAGGACAATGCACGTCCGCATGTATCCCGTGCCACCCAACGTGCTCTAGAAGGTGTAAGTCAACTACCCTGGCCAGCAAGATCTCCGGATCTGTCCCCCATTGAGCATGTTTGGGACTGGATGAAGCGTCGTCTCACGCGGTCTGCACGTCCAGCACGAACGCTGGTCCAACTGAGGCGCCAGGTGGAAATGGCATGGCAAGCCGTTCCACAGGACTACATCCAGCATCTCTACGATCGTCTCCATGGGAGAATAGCAGCCTGCATTGCTGCGAAAGGTGGATATACACTGTACTAGTGCCGACATTGTGCATGCTCTGTTGCCTGTGTCTATGTGCCTGTGGTTCTGTCAGTGTGATCATGTGATGTATCTGACCCCAGGAATGTGTCAATAAAGTTTCCCCTTCCTGGGACAATCAATTCACGGTGTTCTTATTTCAATTTCCAGGAGTGTATTTGCTTGACGTATTCCAACCACTGTCTTCCTCTACAGGTTTTGCCCTCTACAGCTCCCTCTAGTACCATGGAAGTCATTCCCTCATGTCTTAGCAGATGTCCTGTCATCCTGTCCCTTCTCCTTATCAGTGTTTTCCACATATTCCTTTCCGCTCCGATTCTGCGTAGAACCTCCTCATTCCTTACCTTATCAGTCCACCTAATTTTCAACATTCGTCTATAGCACCACATCTCAAATGCTTCGATTCTCTTCTGCTCCGGTTTTCCCACAGTCCATGTTTCACTACCATACAATGCTGTACTCCAGACGTACATCCTCAGAAATGTCTTCCTCAAATTAAGGCCGGTATTTGATATTAATAGACTTCTCTTGGCCAGAAATGCCTTTTTTGCCATAGCGAGTCTGCTTTTGATGTCCTCCTTGCTCCGTCCGTCATTGGTTATTTCACTGCCTAGGTAGCAGAATTCCTTAACTTCATTGACTTCGTGGCCATCAATCCTGATGTTAAGTTTCTCGCTGTTCTCATTTCTACTACTTCTCATTACCTTCGTCTTTCTCCGATTTACTCTCAAACAATACTGTGTACTCATTAGACTGTTCATTCCGTTCAGCAGATCATTTAATTCTTCTTCACTTTCACTCAGGATAGCAATGTCATCAGCGAATGGTATCATTGATATCCTGGCACCTTGTATTTTAATTCCACTACTGGACCTTTCTTTTATTTCCATCATTGCTTCCTCGATGTACAGATTGAAGAGTAGGGGCGAAAGGCTACAGCCTTGTCTTACACCCTTCTTAATACGAGCACTTCTTTCTTGATCGTCCACTCTTATTATTCCCTCTTGGTTGTTGTACATATTGTATATGACCCGTCTCTCCCTTTAGCTTACCCCTACTTTTTTCAGAATCTCGAACAGCTTGCATCATTTTATATTGTCGAACGCTTTTTCCAGGTCGACAAATCCTATGAAAGTGTCTTGATTTTTCTTTAGCCTTGCTTCCATTATTAGCCGTAACGTCAGAATTGCCTCTCTCGTCCCTTCACTTTTCCTGAAGCCAAACTGATCGTCATCTAGCGCATTCTCAATTTTCTTTTCCATTCTTCTGTATATTATTCTTGTAAGCAGTTTCGATGCATGAGCTGTTAAGCTGATTGTGCGATAATTCTCGCACTTGTCAGCTCTTGCCGTCTTCGGAATTGTGCGGATGATGCTTTTCCGAATGTCAGATGGTATATCGCCAGACTCATATATTCTACACACCAACGTGAATAGTCGTTTTGTTGCCACTTCCCCCAATGATTTTAGAAATTCTGATGGAATGTTATCTATCCCTTCTGTCTTATTTGACCGTAAGTCCTCCAAAGCTCTTTTAAATTCCGATTCTAATACTGGATCCCCTATCTCTTCTAAATCGACTCCTGTTTCTTCTTCTACCACATCAGACAAATCTTCACCCTCACAGAGGCTCTCAATGTATTCTTTCCACCTATCTGCTCTCTCCTCTGCATTTAACACTGGAATTCCCGTTGCACTCTTAATGTTACCACCGTTGCTTTTAATGTCACCAAAGGTTGTTTTGACTTTCCTGTATGTTGAGTGTGTCCTTCCGACAATCATATCTTCTTCGATGTCTTCACATTTTTCCTGCAGCCATTTCGTCTTAGCTTCCCTGCACTTCCTATTTATTTCATTCCTCAGCGACTTGTATTTCTGTATTCCTGATTTTCCCGGAACATGTTTGTACTTCCTCCTTTCATTAATCAACTGAAGTATTTCTTCTGTTACCCATGGTTTCCTCGCAGCTACCTTCTTTGTACCTATGTTTTTCTTCCCAACTTCTGTGATGGCCCTTTTTGGAGATGTCCATTCCTCTTCAACTGTACTGCCTACTGCGCTATTCCTTATTGCTGTATCTATAGCGTTAGAGAACTTCAAACGTATCTCGTCATTCCTTAGTACTTCCGTATCCCACTTCTTTGCGTATAGATTCTTCCTGACTAATGTCTTGAACTTCAGCCTACTCTTCATCACTACTATATTATGATCTGAGTATATATCTGCTCCTGGGTACGCCTTACAATCCAGTATCTGGATTCTTGAACAGGGTATTCGCTATTACTAGCTGAAACTTGTTACAGAACTCAATTAGTCTTTCTCCTCTTTCATTTCTTGTCCCAAGCCCATATTCTCCTGTAACCTTTTCTTCTACTCCTTCCCTTGCAACTGCATTCCAGTCGTCCATGACTATTAGATTTTCGTCCCCCTTTAGATACTGCATTACCCTTTCAATATCCTCATACACTTTCTCTATCTGTTCGTCTTCAGCTTGCGACGTCGGCATGTATACCTGAACTATCGTTGTCGGTGTTGGTCTGCTGTCGATTCTGATTAGAACAACCCGGTCACTGAACTGTTCACAGTAACACACCATCTGCCCTACTTTCCTATTCATAACGAATCCTACACCGATCCGAGTGGGGGACTATTCCGGAATCTTTTGCCAATGGAGAGATCATCATGACACTTCTTCAATTACAGGCCACATGTCCTGTGGATACACGTTACGTGTCTTCCTACATATTCTCCCATTTTCCTGCAGTCATTCAGCTCTCTTATTTTATTAAAATTGTATATGTAATCCATATAGACTGTGGTTGCAACTGTTATGTCTTTCTTTTAACAGGCGCTTGCATTACTTTCCATGTTTAATACCTCTTGAAGTTGTTTCATCATGTACTGTTTTTTATTTTACTTCGTGCATTTATTTTATGCAAACTGTTACTTAGGTAGAGTTTTGAGTATAACGTTAATGTTTTTCTCGTTTGCTCCTTTTATACTTGTATTTTGTTCAACTGTATTTTTCAAAATGCAGTACCACCACACTCTCAAAGATGGCATTTACTGTATGCTCCCTCAGACTCCTCCATTTTCCTGCATTTATTCATTTCTGTTTCTCTAATTGATATTGATTAAGTTCCTCATATATTCTGTAGTCACATTGATAATTCTTTGTTTGAATTCGTTTTAGTATCAATGCTTCCTGAAGTAGCCTTATCAAGTACTCATTTTATTTTATTGGTTTTGTTTATTAATATATACTGTTACGTAGGCTTGCTGTCTCAGTTTTGCGTTAAAATGTTTTCCTGTTTATTCCCTTTATATTTATTTACTGTTCAACTTTTTACATAGCATTGTCGAAGATGTTGTTTACTTTATTGGCCGCGTGGATTGGCCGCGCGGCTAGAGGCGCCATGTCACTAATCGTGCGGCCCTTTCCGCCGGAGGTTCGAGTCCTCCCTCGGGCATGGATGTGAGTGTTGTCCTTAGCGTTAAGTTAGTTTAAGTAGTGTGTAAGTCTAGGAACCGATGACCTCAGCAGTTTGGTCCCTTAGGAATTCACACAAATTTGAACACTTTTTTTTTTACTCTATGTTTCTGCCTCAGTCTAGATGTGAACCTTGTTTTCCAATGTCTTTCAAAGAGACTGTAACATCTTTGGCGATAGTAGTCAATAAATGTCTGAAAATAGACTTGTAAGTCGAAAACTGGTTAACACAAAAGCAAATTAATGATCTTCATTTATTACAACCAAAACGCACAAAACATATGTATCCATATATTCAGAACGATCGCGGAAGATGCTTTGTAAATAAAAGCGAAACGCGTCTGGTGTAAAATTTTCTGTGATTAATTGCAGTGACATTAAGGCAGAGAAACCAATAACAGTTGATGTTAACAGCAGCTATAGAAGATGGCCATGCAAACAAATGTACCACTGAACATTGTTTTACGGTAACTTGATTTTATAGAAGCGTCGATCGTCACGCAAACTAGGATACCCTTATTTTATTAGATACTGGGGTACGATTTAAAACAAGCAGACGATGGAAGACGTACAACAATGGGATCAAAGATTATTACTAAGAAGAGTAATGTTTACATTTGTAAGTGGGCTGCTTCTGTGTTGGCAGCGCTGTATAGCGCTTTGCATCGGATCTCTGACTGCGCTTTCTTTGTAAGAGACTCTGTGGCTGGTCGGACTCGTTGGAAGTTAATTGCCAGTACTGTTGGGAAGCTGAAAGTCAGTCGCCAGCAGTGATGGAAGTACTGTTGGGCAGTTGGAAGTGAACAGCCAGCAGTGATGGATGTTAGATGTGAGAAGTTAGCATTGATGGAGGGAAGAGATCCACAATACACTCGAAATAGACTCGATAAAAGACAGAATCAAAAAACAAATGGCAACATACGGAAATGACAGATTAACAACTAATCAAGACATCAAGACGTTAATCACGACAATACCATACCATTTAAACGCACCGGCATATAAATACCCTTATCCGCCTCACATTATAGCAATAGCAACTGAACAAGAATACCCAGACAAACATGAAGACATAAAAGCAATAACGGAAAACAAAGATCTGCCTCAACATCTAACAACAGATTAAAATAACAAAACGACGTAGAAGAAAATTCTAAGGATTTTCACCCGACTCCAGCTGAGTTTTTCAGGGGTTTCCCTCAGCCGTAAGGCGAATGCCGGAGTTGTGTATTCTCCCCACAACAAACAAAGAAAACAAATAAGAACATAAAACCCAAGAAAGGTAAATAGCAAAAGATAAACAATAATTTAGATCCCTTCCCCAAATTACAACAAATAAATTGTGTCACCACAGAAAAATGTAAGATAAGCTAAGGTTCCAAACGGGCAGTAAGCCCTATATGAGCCCACCCCACTCTTCCGGTGGTGGAATAATTTTAATAATAAAAAGTATTAGCGTAGACTAACGATCTGTAAATGTTCGACTTGGAGATTTGAATATTATTCACGATTATATACCTTTGTACTAGATGTCAATGACTATTTATATTCCTGTCTGAACTGGATGTCACATTATTAAGATAAAAAAAATACATTATTTAGTTTACAAGAAAATCTTTCCTTTGCTAACGACATGCCTATTAGTAGTTAGTGGCTTTAGTGGTTAGAATCGTTTATTTAGCTGGCAGTATTGACGCTCGCTATATTGCAGTAGCTCGCGTAATGAAGATTTTTGTGAGGTAAGTGCTTAATGAATGTATAGGTTATTGTTAGAATTTTTATTAGTCAGGGCCATTCTTTTAAATTAATTATTAGAAGCCAGGTTGTAATTTTTTTGAGCAGTCATATTACGTTGCGCTATGATATTGTGGGTCTCAGTCATTCAGCAATTTAAGTACAGCTACACTCGTTTAAATAAAGAAGATTAATTCTTACGGAGAAGAAAACAGTAACCAGCCACTATTAACACTGCTATTTATTTAGGTAAATAGCGCCGTTACCGGTTTCTAACTGGAAAGTTCACCATCAGACGGCTGTTCACATGATTTTCAAGACTTTACATTATCGTCCGTTTTTGATTTTTATTATTCCACTGTGGCGAAGTATTTTTGGTGTGTTGTTGCCGTCGAAATTTCCGCGCAATTTTGTTCCGAAGTTGCACGATTGTATTTGAAACGTCCCCTTAGAACAATTATACATGACTGTGTTTAAACTGACACACAATATTTTTTTGGCGCAACGCAATCTGACTTTCAAAAACCCCTACAAAAGAATGGCCCTGACTTACATTAACTTATACCTTTCACAAATCACTTACCTCACAAAAATCTTCGTTACTCGAACTACCGCAATACAGCGAGCGCCACTAGTGCCAGCTAAATAAAAGATTCAAACTACGGAAGGCACTAACTACTGATAGACATAGTTAGCAAATGAAAGATTTTAATAGAGAACAAACAATGTATTTACCTTAATAGTGTTGAAAAATCATAATATACATAGTTCATGACATACAGTCTTACAAATTTCAAAACTCCGCCATTTCTCTCCCCACATCCACCACTGCTGGCGGCTCACCTCCAACTGCGCAACGCTACGCGCTGTTCACATCCACCTGCCCAACGCTACAATGGCAGACAACAATGCAGACTAGCCACAGACTGCACACAGCACAGCCAGTGATTTTAATACAGAGCGCTATGTAACGTTGCCAATAAGAAAACATAAACAGCCTACTCACATATTTTTCGCATATTCCTAAATATATACAGCACTTCTGTAACTTGTACAGCACCATATTGTGCAAAGCACCACACATATACACACACCAAAAGAATTTGCCACACAGGAATATGCGAAAAATACAATCCTGCAACTTCGCAACAAAATTGCGCGGAATTTTCGACGGCAACGACACACCAAAAATACTTCGCCACAGTGGAATAATAAAAATCAAAAACGGACGATAACGGAAAGTATATCTTGAAAATCATGTGAACAGCCGTCTGATGATGAACTTTCCAGTTCGAAACCGGTAACGGCGCTATTTACCTAAATAAATAGCAGTATTAATAGTGGCTGGTTACTGTTTTCTTCTCTGTAAGAATTAACCTACATTAATTGTACACAGCCACGGTCTCACCATGTCAGTTTTAGACAAAATAGCAAAGAAGTAGAAGTTTCAGATTTACTCGGTATGATGACGATCGCTAATAAAGAAAATAAAACAGTAAGCCATTTGGTTTTGTGCGAATCGTTTATTCGTGTGTGTGTGTGTGTGTGTGTGTGTGTGTGTGTGTATATGATTGTGCGTGCGTGCGTGTGGTGGAGCAGCGAATGTGAGAACCAGTGCGGCGGTCACGGAGGGACGCGAAGCGCGGTGCGGCAGTGTCTCTGGAGTCGCGAGCCGTGCTAATCGCTCGTGCCCGCTGTCGGGCGGCCTCCCACCCTTGCTTTGTTTTGGGATTCTCACAGCCGGCGGTTTCCGCACAGGGAAGCGGGACGTCGCGTGTCGCCAGCCTCCTACCGCGCGTCTCGCAGGCAGACCGCCTGCTGACCAACACGTGGACCGGGCCAGCCGCCGACAAGAGTAAACGAGGTGACTCAGGGAGTCTCTTCTAACAACAGGCTCTGGGGAACGTTTCCTCTCACAAATCTGCTGCTTCCATTGTACGCGTCAGTTCTCCGTAATCAGTCGTGAAACCGTAAGCTCATCTACACCTACATCTACATGGATACTCTGCAAATCACACTGTAATCTCTCTTTATATTCGATGAATTATTCTGATACAATTCTACCCTTGAATGACGTTTACTAATTTTCTATCTTCTTACTCGCAGAATCCATGCGCAAAGTAGTTTCATACAATAGCTGTGCCATGAGCGCATAATTACTCTTTGTAGTACGGTGGTAGCAAAAAAAAAAAAAAAAAAAAAAAAAGCTTCCGAGATTGTCTTAGTGCCGATTAGCCTGAGCATTGCTTGAAGAATTGAAATCTGAATATTGAAATTTATGACAAAAGATAAATGATACGAAATTGTACGATTAAAAGGGAAATATATATATATTGCTCCTTGGAACACGTGAGGCAATACTGACCTTACGACTTATCTTAGAAGAGAGATTAAGGAAAGGCAAACCTACGTTTCTAGCATTAGTAGACATAGAGAAAGCTTTTGACAATATTGATTGGAATACTCTCTTTCAAATTCTAAAGGTGGCAGGGGTAAAATACAGGGAGCGAAAGGCTATTTACAATTTGTACAGAAACCAGATGGCAGTTGTAAGAATCGAGGGACATGAAAGGGAAGCAGTGGTTGTGAAGGGAGTGAGACAGGGTTGTAGCCTCTCCCCAATGTTATTCAATCTGTATATTGAGCAAGCAGTAACGGAAACAAAAGAAAAATTCGGAGTAGGTATTAAAATCCAGGGAGAAGAAATAAAAACTTTGAGGTTCGCCGATGACATTGTGATTCTGTCAGAGACAGCAAAGGACTTGGAAGAGCAGTTGAACGGAATGGACAGTGTCTTGAAAGGAGGATATAAGATGAACATCAACAAAAGCAAAACGAGGATAATGGAATGTAGTCGAATTAAGTCGGGTGATGCTGAGGGAATTAGATTAGGAAATGAGACACTTAAAGTAGTAAAGGAGTTTTGCTATTTGTGGAGCAAAATAACTGATGATGGTCGAAGTAGAGAGGATATAAAATGTAGACTGGCAATGGCAAGGAAAGCGTTCCTGAAGAAGAGAAATTTGTTAACATCGAGTATAGATGTAAGTGTCAGGAAGTCGTTTCTGAAAGTATTTGTATGGAGTTTAGCCATACATGGAAGTGAAACATAGACAATACATAGTTTGGACAAGAAGAGAATAGAAGCTTTCGAAATGTGGTGCTACAGAAGAATGTTGAAGACTAGGTGGGTAGACGACGTAACTAATGAGGCGGTACTGAATAGGATTGGTGAGAAGAGTAGTTTGTGGCACAACCTGACTAGAAGAAGGGATCGGTTCGTAGGACATGTCCTGAGGCATCAAGGGATCACAAATTTAGCATATGAGGGCAGCGTGGAGGGTAAAAATCGTAGAGGGAGACCAAGAGATGAATACACTAAGCACATTCAGAAGGATGTAGGCTGCAGTAGGTACTGGGAGATGAAGGAGCTCGCGCAGGATAGATTAGCATAGAGAGCTGCATCAAACCAGTCTCAGGACTGAAGACCGCAACAACAACATATTGCTCCTTCATACAAAAGGTGTGTAACAAATTTAAATTATTCGACATTTGAGAATTAATGATATTCATCGATATATTGCGTAGTTGTTAATCAGAAGGGAACTTCCGAAAGACTGGATACGAACCTGCATTTAATAATCCAAGAGCTCCATTACTTCTTCGGAAGGTTAAACTTTATCAAAGCCAAATATCCGCTTGATCTGAGGTTTCCCAACTGATTATACAACGCTCCAAAAAATACGAGGCATTTTATTTCTACAGATTAGCACGCTGGCGCAAAGCACGAGCTTGCAGAGAAGAAGAATCATCGCCTGATTTCATTCTAACAAGTAAAATTTCTGAATCATTTTGAGTGACTGAGTTATGACTGTGTTTCCTATTATGAATGATTGATTGCTCGAACGAATTGAGAACTACATAATTACATAGATAGGAGGAAAGATTACAACATTTACGTGCCTGGCAGAGGGTTCATCGAACCTTCACAATTCTCTATCATTCCAATCTCGTATAGCGCGCGGAAAGAATGAACACCTATATCTTTCCGTACGAGCTCTGATTTGCCTTATTTTATCGAGGTGATCCTTCCGCCCTATATAGGTCGGTGTCAACAAAGTATTTTCGAATTCGGAGGAGAAAGTTGGTGATTGGAATTTCGTGAGTAGATTTCGTCGCAACGAAAAACGCCTTTCTTTTAACGATTTCTAGCCCAAATCCTATATCATTTCTGTGACACTCTCTCCCATATTTCTCGATAATACAAAACGTGCTGCCTTTCTTTGAGATTTTTCGATGTACTCCGTCACTCCTATCTGGTAAGGATCCCACACCGCGCAGCAGTATTCTAAAAGACGACGGACAAGTGTAGTGTAGGCAGTCTCCTTAGTAGGTCTGTTACATTTTCTAAGTGTCCTGCCAATAGAACGCAGCCTTTGGCTAGCCTTCCCCAGAACGTTTTCTATGTGTTCTTTCCCATTTAAGTTGTTCGTAATTGTAATACCTAGGTGTTTAGTTGAATTTACGGCTTTTAGATTAGACTTAATTATTGTGTAATCGAAGTTAAACGAATTCCTTTTAGCACTCATATGGATGACCTCACACTTTTCGTTATTTAGGGTCAAATGATGCAACTTTTCGTACCATTCAGATATTTTTTCTAACTCGTATTGCAGTTTGTTTTGATCTTCTGATGACTTTATTAGTCGATAAACGACAGCGTCATCTGCAAACACCCGAAGACGGCTGCTCAGATTGTCTCCTAAATCGTTTATAGCAAAGGGCCTATAACCCTGCCTTGGGGAACGCCAGAAATCCCCTCTGTTTTACTCGATGACTTTCTGTCAGTTACTACGAACTGTGACCTCTCTGACAGGAAATCACAAATCCAGTCACATAACTGAGACGATATTCCATAAGCACGCAATTTCGCTACGAGCCGCTTGTGTGGTACAGTGTCTTAAGCCTTCCGGAAATCCAGAAATATAGAATCGATCTGAAATCCCTTCTCAATACCACTCAACACTTCATCTGAATAAAGAGCTAGTTGTGTTTCACAGGAACGACGTTTCTAAACCCATGTTGACTGTGTGTCAATAGACCGATTTCTTCGAGCTAATTCATAATGTTCGAAACAATATATGTTCTAAAATCCTGTTACATTCGACGTCAACGATATGGGCCTGTAATTTAGTGGATTACTCGTACTACCTTTCTTGAATATTGGTGTGACCTGTGCAACTTTCCAGTCTTTGTGTATGGATCTTTCGTCGAGAGAACAGTTGTACATGATTGTTAAGTATGGAGCTAATGCATTAGCGTACTCAGAAAGGAACCTAATTGGTAGATAGTCTGGTCCAGAAGACTTGCTTTTATTAAGTGATTTGAGTTGCTTCACTACTCCGAGGATATTTACTTCTACGTTACTCATGTTGGCAGCTCCTCTTATATTCTGGCATCGTCGTGTAGTGAAACGAATATTTTGGTTCGACACAACAAGAATTGAGTGTGACAGTGAGGCAACCACGTTCTACATCTATACACGTACTCCACAAGACCCCATACGGTACACGGCGGAGGATACCCTGTTCCACTAGTAGTCATTTCCTGTTCTACTCGCAAATAGATCGAGGAAAAGAAGAGAATCTGTATGCCTGCATATGTGCCTCAATTTCTTGTATCTTCGTGGTGCTTACGCCAAATGTTTGTCGGTCGCAGTAGAATCGTTCTGCAATCAGCATCAAATATCCGTTCTCCAAATTTTGACAGTTGTCTTCTTCGAAAAGAACGTCGCCCACCCTCTGGGGATTCTCATTTGAGCTCCCAAAGCATCTCCGTTATACTACGTGTTATTCTAAGCTTACGGCTACAAATCTAGCAACCCACCTCTGAACTGCTGCAGTGTCTGCCTTCAGTCAGACCGGGTGTGAATCCCAAATACTCGAGTGGTACTCAAGAGTAGGTTGCACTTGTATCCTACATACGGTCACCTTTGCAGATGAATCACATTCTCCCAAAAAACCCGAAGTCAGCCATTCGAATTCCCTGCCCCACAGTTCTCGTATACTCGTTCCATTTCATATCACTTTATCACTTTGCAACGTCATTCTCCCCCACCCCCCACCCCCGCCATACCTAAACGGCGAGACTGTGTCAGACAAGACACTACTAATGCTGTACTCTAATTTACTGGTTTGATTTTGCTACTCATCTGCACAAACTTGTATTTTCTTACATTTAGGGCTAGCTGTCATTCATCTAGAAATTTTGTCTAAGTCGTCTTTTACCTTTCTACAGTCACTCAATTTCGACATCTTACTGTACACCACAGCATCATCAGCAAAAAACTGCAGATTGCTGCCCACCCTGTCCGCCAAATCATTTATGTACATTTAAAATAATGGCTGTCCTCTCACACTTCCCTGGGGTATACCTGACAATACACTTGTCTCTGATGAACATTCGCCGTCGAGGACAAATGAAGGGTTCTATAACTTAAGAAGTCTTCGAGCGACTCACATATCTGTGAACCTATTCCATATGCTCGTATCTTCTTTAACTGCCTGCAGTGGGGCATCGTGTCAAACGCTTCCCGGAAACACAGGAATATGGAATCTGCCTGTTGCCATTCATCCTTAGTTGGCAGTATATAAGGTGGGCAAGCTGAGTTTCGCATGAGCGATGCTTTCTAAAACCTTGCTGATACCTGGTCATCAGCTTCTCGCTCTGAAGAAAATTTATTACATCCGAACTCAGAAAATGTTCAAGGTTGGTCTGTAATTCTGAGGGTTAGTTCTTTTGGTTTTCTTATACACAGGAGTCACCTGCGTCTTTTTTTTCAGTCGATTGGGACATCACGCAGCGCGAGAGATTCGCGATAAATGCAAGCTAAGTAAGGGGCCGATGGCGTAGAGTACTCTTTGAAAAAGACCTGGTGACTTACATGTTTCAAGTTCTTCATTTGTTTCTCTACACCAGGGCTGCTTGAAACTGTGTCGTCATACGGGAGTCTGTTCGATGGCCAAACAACGGTATGTTTGTACGACTCTTAAAAGTGAACGATTTCTTAAATGCGAAATTTACTTCTTCCTTCGTTTCGCTGTCTTCAGCTGCCACGCGAGTGACTGGATGGAAGCCTTAGACCCGCTTAACGATTTTACATAGGACCAGATTTTTCTCGGCTCCTCGAACAGATTTTTTGGTGAGTATGACTATGATAATTCTTGTATGCTTCGCACATAGATCTTTCTGGAGACGCACGAATCTCTACTAATCTTCACCTGTCGTCACATGCTCGTTCTCTTTTGAACCGACAGTGCAACAGCCTTTGCTTCCTGAGCATTTTCCGAAGTTCGTTGACAAACTGCGGTGGGTCTTTTCCGTCCTTAAATCACTTACTAGGCACAACTACTTGTCCAGAGCACAATTTACAGTCTGTTTAAACGTTGTCCGTAATTCCTCTAGGCACCACGGGATGGGCATGATCAGCCAGAATGTTCACATACCTCGCGGAGTAACAATGGGGCATATAGACTACCACGATATGGCTGCACAAATCGTCCCCGAAACCTTGCCATATTACGCTCTTGGAACGCAACCGGCGAGAAGTTGGAACAGTTGAAAGAAAACTCTTCCGACCAAGGGACTCTCTTCCATTGTTCTGTAGTCCCAGATTTTTAGCTTCGCGACCAGTTTTTCCTGTTATAGGAACTTATATCGATGTTTTACAATTCGAGCTCACACTGGAATCCCCTGCTTGTGGAGCTTTTTTCACGTTGTTTCTGTGATGACAGTGCCTGCGAGTGCGACATTCATTTCTGCTGTGGCTCTTGCAGCTATCGTCCACATATTTTTGTATCGTCACAGTCCTCTTTGATGACTGTCCGTCTCTGTCAGTCAACACGTACTTCGGTAGACGTCGTAACTTATGTAACTTAGCGGATGACGTTTTTCCGCTTTCCCTGTATGCGGTATAAATCTTCGATAAGGTACTTCCTGAAATGTCCAAATGGTTCAAATGGCTCTGAGCACTATGGGACTTAACTTCTGAGGTCATCAGTCCCCTAGAACTTAGAACTACTTAAACCTAACTAACCTAAGGACATCGCACACATACATGCCCGGGGCAGGATTCGAACATGCGACCGAAGCGGTTGCGCGGTTCTAGCCTGAAATGTCAAACACTTTGGCTACCTTGATTAGGGAAGCAGCCGTCATACGAACACCAATAATTTACCCGAGTTCGAATGCGTGAAACTCTGACATTATGTACTCATAACTATACAGAACATTGTTCTGACCACAACTGACACTTGCAATATATCGAGGACATTGCACAGGTGCCGTTAGTGGCCGAAGACGGCAACGCAACCTGCGGGGTTAACTAGCATCTGCATTTTGTTTTCAGGCACGCTTGTCTTGCGGTGTTTCCCCCTATGCGTAGTATATGTGAATGTTGCATTTTAAATGTAACAGTGCAGTTAGCGAGCAGAGTGAGAAAGATTATCGTCTCATGCTTGAAACTGACTTTGTTGATAGCTATAAGAGGTTGAACGCTGCTGCCGTCACTTGTAGCCTGACCAAGGGAAGTGTTTGCCCAGCAGTACTACGCTCCGCTGTACTGAAGTGATAAACAGAAGGTGCTCTTTATTTCCTCAGATCAAATATATCGAGCAGGAGACGCAGTAGTAAGACACAGGACTCGCATATGCCTGTCCGGTCATCCAGTTTTAGATTTTCCGTGATTTTCCCAAGTAGCTTAAGGTGAAAGCTGGGATGTTTCCTATCAAAAGGAGAGCTTGTGCTCTGTCTCTAATGACGTTAAGCCCCAGTCTCCTTTCCTTTGAAATCATATACAAACGCTCGGAACGACGTTTTACAGTCTTAGTATTCTCCATAATGGATAATATATTCAAAAGAGAAAAAACCAAAAAAGACACGACCACATTGCACGATGCTGCATCACAGAAACATGTTTTGGGAGCTCGTACAGGGCACTGGTGTGCAGGATGTAAACGCCGCTATTTCTCATCCCGTTTGCCAGCAAATTCTGGTAATGAGAATTTCTCTCAGCCACTGCTTATAAAATGGTACTCGTGAAGAACCGTACCCGCTATACCCATCCGCATGCACCACAAATTCCACAGTTTCTTCGTCGTTGTCATCGCGAGGTGTATGTTGGATGAATTAATATGGTTCTCGATTAGTATTGGAAAGAGGGCTTTTGAAATCCTCGGAACAAGAGTGTTCGCGATGCATAGCGCTGTTCGTTTAGCATCTCGCATTGCATTTCATCGAACATTTCTGCTACCCTCTTGCAGTTACTGAACAAACTCGTTACGAATCACGCAGCTATGGTCTGAATACATTCTCTCTCTTCCATTAATCCAATTTTATAACGGTCGCAGATCTACGAGCAGTACTCAACGCTTGGCCAAACGGAAGTTTTGTAGGCGAGCTCCTTTGCGGATGAATTACATCCTTATATTGTTCTATAAATTCAAGTCTAACATTTGCCTTCCCCATAGATCCACGAGATCAAAGTCAGTACAGCTCCTTGTAGATTCTTGAAGATTGGGAGTGATTCAGTTAACCGACTGCAAATTTTGTACCCAAATGCAATCAGATATTTTCCCCTATTTACATCGAACGAAGTGGGGCGGTGATACGACACTGGGCTCCCATTTGGGAGGACGGTGGTTCATATTCCCGTCCGGCCATCCAGGTTTCCGTGATTTTCCTAAATCGCTTGAGGCGAAGCTGAAAGGGGCAGGACCCATTTCTCCCCCCTTCCTTCCCCGACTCGAACCTGTGCTCCGTCTCTTACCTCATCATCGAAGGGCTGTTGAAACTTGACTTTCCTACCTTTTTCTATTTAAGCGGATTACATAACAGATTTATTTATGGTCCTTCATCGCTGTCCGCGCGTTGAGCAGCGCTAGGATCAGAAGTTTCAACTATTTTTGTTGTGATAAATTCAATGCCCATCTTCCCCTGTATGGAGCAGCGTCGTCTTCACGAAGATCACGTTAGGTAGTATCTTTCTTACACTAGAATCCTCGATACACCATAAATATCTTCCTCAAAGAGCGACGAAAACTTCCAATTTTACCTGTTGAATATCTTCTAAACCCCGTAAAGAGATAGAGCGATATAGACAATTTTCTCGAAAGACCGGAAACATACGCTATATACACTGATCCATTTTCACCCTCGAAGAATTTGTAGCACAGATCTGCAAACCACATTTCTCTTTTTGCAGAACCGATGAATGGAGCTCGAATCGTGATGGAAACACGTCTAAACCTGCAAAAGAGTAGGTTATAAAGCACTAATCTCAAACCTCACACTACGGAATCAAATGGCTCTGAGCACTATGGGTCTTAACATTTGAGGTCATCTGTCCCCTAGAACTTACAACTACTTAAACCTAACTAACCTCAGGACATCACCCGAGGCAGGATTCGAACCTGCGACCGTAGCGTGCTTGCACTCAAACGTTAGACACAGCTGAAATGAGCCAGTTTTATATTTAGATTACTGGAAATAATAGTTTTCCAGAAATTATTAGTGTTCCAGGAATTTGTGATCACCGAAAACTTCAAATTCGCCAAAGACGGAGGAAGACAAAGAGGAAAGCAAGAAGACACGAATTCTCGTAACTACCTTGGCGTCCTTATAAAAGTCGTAAGAGACGCAGTACCGAATCAGCTGTACAGTCACAGAGAATGTAGTCATGGTGTCAACGCGGCAATAATTTTAAACACTTCAGATAATCTCCTCCAGTGTCAGGATTTGATGTTAAAATCATTGTGCTACCTCGCTCGCCTTTTAAAAACAAGAATCATTGTTGCCTCGAGTATGCCATACGCCGACCTTTTCAATACGCTGAGACTCGACAAAAAGAAAAAGAAATATAAATGTGTCTTCTTGAATGTCATTTAAGTACTGCTACAAACGAAGTTACGTGTTGGTTTCTGAACAGCCGATGTAATTATTTATATATTTCAATTACTATCGTTAAAACAAATCACTTTTGATTAATTTTAATTTTATTTTGTGGTATGGACAATTAATAATATACTTTGAGAAAGATCCGAAAGCAGATTGTATTTTTAACGATGATTGAAGCGTGCCGTAAAACACCGTCATGTTGAACTATTTATAAAATAAAGTAGGGCAGAGTGTTGTGTCATGGACCACTCCTCAGACTTTCGCATGTAGCCCTGTAGTAAAAGTTCAGTGTATTTCTTGTTATATTATGAAATAATAGTATTCACCTTACGTGTGCTGCAGTCTTGTAGTAAAATTACAAAAATTACTCCGGGAAAGTAAGGTTTCTCCAAATGTGAAAAACTGTTCCTAGGTAGGTGTGGTCGTGTGCCTAGGAACATGTATTCTGTTCAAATTCAGAATGTTCCAGAAGAGAAACTCTTGCCAATATTGTATTTAGTAATCTGTGTGTTGCATTGTTACTCTACTGCGTACCAACAATCAGCAAATGAAATCAAATTAAGAAGAAGTATTATCGAAAACCAGTTACAAGTTAAAAACGTTTTGAAGTAAGAGGGGTAGTCATATGTAAACTGAACGCCTGCCACAATGGGACCATGGATCTGTTCCATTCAAAAGTAATCACCACACGCGTTAAGACGTTTACCCCACTGGGAGACGAGACAATCAATTCCTGTTTCGCAGAACGCAGTCGGCCGCTGACGTGTCCACAAACCACACCCACTCTTGCACTACCTAGTCCGACTAAAACCGACGTCCATGCTTGTCTTTCTTCAGGTCACCAAATCACACGGTGAAAGATCCGGGTTGTACGGAGCATGTCGCAGTGTTTCCTAACGACATCTCTTCGTCCGATTGGCAGCGTTGGGGCGGCCGTTGTCGTGCAATAACATGATTCCGTCTGACAGAATTCCTGGGAGTTTTGACGTTATGGCGCGTCGCAGTTTCTGCAAAGTGTCTTCAAGGCGCTGCCCACTGATGGTTGTTCCACGTTCAAGCAATTCGACTAGCAGACGAAGCATGCCATTGCGTGACAATGCCCGCCGCCACACTGCCATTCGAACGAAGGTTACGCTTCAGCGATTTGGTTGGGAAACACTGTAACACTCTGTGTACAGCCCGAATCTTATCCGTGTGATTTTCACGTCTTTGGTGATCTGAAGAAAGACATGTGTGGATGTTGGTTTCAGTAGGACGAGGAAACAGGAGTCGGTCCGGTTTGTGGATTCGTCGGCGGCCGACCGCGTTCTGCGAAACAATAACTGATCGCCTCTTGCTGCATTCATATCGGGTCTCCAGAGGTAACATATCGTCATCTGGGCACGATATTTCGGCGGTCCACCTGGCCGCCATCTTCAGGTGAGTAGGGCGTTGCACTGTCACGCTAGAACTGAAACCAAACACGCCTCGGCGGCTCCTTTATACACCGACTGTGAGTCCACCGCGCGTGCGCGAACGTAACTGTCCTCTAGCGACACACACGACAGCGCACCGGTGGTGAAAGCTCGCAAAACGTAAAGTCGATATCAACCACTATTGACAGTTTTTGAAGACCAAAACAAATACCGTTGTTTCTTAATGTGAAACAGAACAGGTTTCCAACTCTTACTTGAAGGATACCCCTTATCTCTGTTTATAATATTGTCAGATAGCCGAATTTCAATGGCTTCTTTCACTGCCCAGTCCCAATACCAGGACGCAGGGGGCGACCACTCGTGTCTCATCGTACAGCATTTTATGTCCTTCAGTAAGACACTGCAGGTTTTTCTGGCTGAAAGAAACGCATGTGGAGATGCCACTCCACGTGTAAGTAGGCTGTTTAGGTTTTTTTGTTGGTAACGCCACGTAGCGCTCTGTATGAAAATCACTGACTGTGCTGTGTGCAGTCTGTGGCTGGTTTGCATTGTTGGAATTTTTGCTATTATGACTTTTGAACACTATTAAGGTAAATACATCGTTTTTTCTCTATCAAAATCTTTCATTTGCTTAGTATGCCTATCAGTCGTTAGTGCCTTCAGTAGTTAGAATCTTTTATTTAGCTGGCAGTATTGGCGCTCGCTGTATTGCAGTAGTTCGAGTAACGAAGATTTTTGTGAGGTAAGTAATTCATGAAAGGTGTAGGTTATTGTCAGTCAGGGCCATTATGTTGTAGGGATTATTGAAAGTCAGATTACGTTGCGCTAAAAGTATTGTGTGTCAGTTTAGAGTTGATTAGAATAAGTAAAGAGCGAAATGTCTGAGTACGTGCAGTTCTGCTCTGCTGTTTGAAAATCAAATAACGTAAAAGGTTTCTCAGTACAGTAATTCATTAATTTTTTAAGGGGATGTTTCACACGCAGCGGTCCTGGACCATACGTATCCTTTGTCCAATATAGACTTTCCCGCCATGGTAAGGAATATTGTAGCTCGGGCTTTCTCAAACCCAAACCATCCTCCACTGAGCCCACCAGAGCTCTGGTCTTAGCTGGTGGAGGGAATACAATTATTTCTTTAAAATTCTTCCTATTTTTGAAGATATCCTCCAGGCAAAATGTACCAATGCCACCGATGTCCTTGTATTTTCTGTTGGTTCCCGCAAATGTCTAATCTGCACAGCACGATGGGTCTGATTTTCATTACAACCATTCTGCTTTAACACAGCTTTCAGATGATCCAGTTCTTGTGTCAAACTATCTGCATCTGAGATGACGTAAGGTCTTTTTACCACTGTACTTAGGACCCCGTAGGAAGAATTTTAAGGAAATCTGATATTAAAAGAGAATTCCGTCCGCTAGCTAAGACCAGAGCTCTGCTGGGCTCGATAGAGGATGTTGTGGGTTTGAAAAAGCCCGGGGTCTACAAGATTCCCTACCATTGCGGAAAGCCCATATTGGACAAACGATTCGTACGGTCCAGGACCGTTGCGTGGAGCTTCATCGCCACACGCGTTTATTTCAGCCAGAAAAACGTGCAGTGGTGGGACGTTGTCTTACTAAAGGACATAAAATGCTGTAAGACGAGACACAAGTGGTTTCCCCTACTTCGCGGTGTTGGAACTGTGCAGTGAAAGAAGCAATTGAAATCCGATTATCTGACAATATTGTAAACAGAGATAAGGGGTATCCTTTAAGTAAGAATTGGAACCCTGTTCTGTTTGACATTAAGAAACAACGGTCTCTGTTTCGCTCTTCAAAAACTGTGAGTAGTGTTCGGTATCGTCTTAACGTTTCCGCGAGCTTTCACCACCGGTGCGCTGTTGTGTGTGTCGCTAGAGGGCAGTTACGTTCGCTCACGCGCCGTGGACCCAAGGTCGGTGTATAACCAGCCGTCGCGGCGTGTTTGATTTCAGTTCTAGCGAGATAGTGCAATGGCCTACTCAACTGAAGATAGCGGCCAAGTAGACCGCCGAAATATTGTGTCCAGATGACGATACGTTCCGGCTGGAGGCCCGAAATGAATACAACCAATTACTATGGCGGGAAAGTTTAAGGAGTCACAACTAGTCGTCTTTTCTCCCAGTGGGATAAATATCTTAAGGTGTGTGATGATTACTTTTGAATGGAAGCACTGCATCGTCTCTGTGTGCTGGATATTCAGTTTTCATTTGACTGGTCTTGATAGCAGCTGTTGGCAACTGACACATATTTACTTTTTTCAAGATAGGGGAACTGTTAAGACATTAAAGAAACTCAGTTCATTTTCAGAAATCACTTACATCACGGTAGAAGACGTTCCGTTTCAAGGAATATGGCGCACGACTGATAGAGTATGGCTTAACCGTACACACGTTATGCCACTAGTCTTAATAATATACAGAAATTTACTTGCCATTAAACTCTGAAAGTGAAGAATTAACACTGTCCTCCAAACAACTTTGGTATATTGTATAGCACTTAAATATGTAGACGTCCTCTATACGGAAAAAGGCAGGCTAAAAGTCTATGGCCATATTAAGAGTGGAACCAACCAGATTAGCTAAGACACGTTGTGAAATTCAACGAAAGTTGCAGTTGAAGTAAAATTGAAAGACTAAAATGTATCGGTGCAGTAAAAAAAGACTTGAAATAATCCAAGAATAATACAATCGATATACCAGACGCAAAAAATTTTAGACAGAAAATTCACGACTGGAAACTCGCCCCGACAAAAAATTTAAAAATACTGGAAGAACTTGGTCTGCTGAGTGGAAACATCCCTTTCTGAGAGTATGATAGTAGTATGGGCACAAAGAAAGGATAAAAATGGTTCAAATGGCTCTGAGCACTATGGGACTCACCTTCTGAGGTCATCAGTCCCCTAGAACTTAGAACTACTTAAACCTAACATAAGGACATCACACACATCCATGCCCGAGGCATGATTCGAACCTGCCACCGTAGCGGTTGCGCGGTTCCAGACTGCAGCGCCTAGAACCGCTCGGCCACTGCGGCCCACAAAGAAAGGATAAAAAGCCTTTGTAATCGCTATGTAGATTGCGTGGTCCGGTAGGGCCCAAGCGGCAGTAACGATGATAATGTACATTAAGGTTTTTAATTTAATAATTACTTCCTTTAGGGCTGCAAAAGCCTTTCGGTTATCCGAAGCATTTGCTGTAAAGTTACGCCGTAGAGGACGTAGAAATAGCGCTTACAATCCCTAGAAAGAACGTAAAAGGCACTTGTATATCTTCTTCCACTGGGTATGATGGCCGCGGAACAGGTAACGTAAGTGCATCCAATAAAAACAGACCGCAAGCCGTATAGTGTAATTTACGGCCACAGCGTCTTCACGACGCACGATAAAACCACTGTAAATGTCACGCCAAAAATGAAATTTTCCCAGTGAAAATCCCTAACGCTGAGCCGCGTAAAAACGTCCACGTGTTAGCTCTTGAAATACGCGCTCCGCTTCTCCGAGAAACAATTTGGCTGTGCGCGCGTCGGAGCTTCCAGATGATAATTTGACAACTCCAGAAATTAAGCTTTGACGAGTTAATAACGCGCGTATGTGTTAATGCATTCAAAACAGCCCGGAGCAAAAACTTACTGCCCGTTAAGTCCTTTAGGCGAAAGGGAAAACGAATTCAGGACTCGCATGCT
The DNA here is from genome assembly GCF_023864345.2 of Schistocerca serialis cubense. Taxonomy (NCBI): domain Eukaryota; kingdom Metazoa; phylum Arthropoda; class Insecta; order Orthoptera; family Acrididae; genus Schistocerca; species Schistocerca serialis. The sequence goes on from NC_064645.1 coordinate 426,957,755, forward strand.
GCATAATTTACGCTCCGGAGGTCGTTTCGATTTATTCTGTTATCCCTAACAGGGCGTAAAGGTGTAATTTCTCGGTTTATTTACAAATGGCCAGTGGGCAAAGGGCGCCTCTCCGTGTCGCTGGTTTAACAAATGCGATCTGGGCGTGAACCAGCCACGGGAGAGACAGCAAAAGCACCGATTAACGGTGCTAACAGGTTATAATGGCAGCCTCTCGCCTGCGGATGTGAGTTAATGTGGGAACGCCTCGTGTTTGCAGATCGAAATACGCTCTTCCAGAGCTTGTTTGGGCTGGTTCCTTGATTTGGGACGCCACTTCAATACCGACTACGTCGCTTTTCCCAACTACTCCAATAAATCAATATCGTCTTCCATTGAGACACAAGCATTGCCACTTGACTCTACTCCATGCGGTAGTTTCTCAGGGCAATTGTCTTTGCAAACACAATTATATCCTATGAAAGCACTTGTGATGTAGTTCCGTCTAGTAAACAATGAACTGTTGCAGCAGCGAAATTAAAGAAATGAATTGCAACTTAAAAAAACAGAGTTTCATATGATTTTAGCAACACCAAAACAAAGATAATGTTTCACAAACAACGTTGGAAATGTGAAAGAAGAGAGGAAAACAATTTCGGCAAGTTCACGCAAAACCTCACTTTCAACTGATGAATAACCATAACACTTCGGAGTTATCTGACGGATACAATTAACATTCCAATCCTCGGCCAGTTTTCTATGTTCTACATAACAATACCAGTCCCAGAGTCACTAGTTATAATCACAACATTTTTCATAAAACATAAAAAGTGGCCTATGCGGAAAAATTTTTGAGGGTAATAGCTTCATCAGCATAGAGGCAATTCAGAATTGAAAGAGGTGTTGGAGAAGAAGATTTCATAACAACAAAATTTTTCTCAGTAATCCTAGAAGTAGAGGAGCAAAGTAAAAATACGCGTTAATGAAACATAACTGAATCATTTTTGTTTCTCCGATGACTCTATGCTGATTCTATCTATTGCAGACAAACAACTAATGGAACAGCTTGGCAGAGCAACGTTGACAGTAAGGTTCCAAACAGAAGATAAAACTAATATAGCATGTAATAAAAATTGTAATAAATTGATGACGATGTATTTGGAGCAGATGAAGACAAGGAATGGACATACAGATAAATTTAGATTTGGTCAACCACATAGGCTTTCCAAAACTAAGGTTCCGATATTCCTGAAGAAGGAAGCCTACTCTAAGTATATATAACCTGTTTTGGCTTTTGATAGCGAAACGTAATGGACTTTCAATGCAGCAAACATTCAAAAACAGAGTATTACTCAGCGAACAATGAAGAGATGCATGCTGGGAATTCCTAGGAAGGACAGGATGGCGCCCGTTTTTCAATTACATATGTCAGATGGAAGGTGGAAAGTGTTTGAGAAATTTGCAAAGTGCCTAAGATAACATTGTCATTCATCAGTGAAATGTAACCTGATCCAAAGAAACTGTTATGTGATAATCATTGCCGCAGCAAGATTGTTTTTCCTGTAATGCTGATTCATGTTTCGGTAAGACATTCTCTCTCTCTCTCTCTCTCTCTTTGTCTTTCAGTTTGGCTTGAACTGAAATCAGATAAAGAGTAGAAGCTAATGTATTCAGTTATCAGAATATGTACTGCAATAGGAAGTTTCATTTAAATAATAGAGTATTATTTTCATTTCCATGATCTAGATAAGCGAAGATTCTACAAAATAGCGATTTAAATTTTTTATCACTTTAAATATTGTCACTTCCTCTCCCATAGTATAGGTCGAAAGCAGTTCTAGATACAGGGTGTTTCAAAAATGACCGGTATATTTGAAACGGCAATAAAAACTAAACGAGCAGCGATAAAAATACACCGTTTGTTGCAATATGCTTGGGACAACAGTACATTTTCAGGCAGACAAACTTTCGAAATTACAGTAGTTACAATTTTCAACAACAGATGGCGCTGCGGTCTGGGAAACTCTATAGTACGATATTTTCCATATATCCACCATGCGTAGCAATAATATGGCGTAGTCTCTGAATGAAATTACCCGAAACCTTTGACAACGTGTCTGGCGGAATGGCTTCACATGCAGATGAGATGTACTGCTTCAGCTGTTCAATTGTTTCTGGATTCTGGCGGTACACCTGGTCTTTCAAGTGTCCCCACAGAAAGAAGTCACAGGGGTTCATGTCTGGCGAATAGGGACGCCAATCCACGCCGCCTCCTGTATGTTTCGGATAGCCCAAAGCAATCACACGATCACCGAAATATTCATTCAGGAAATTAAAGACGTCGGCCGTGCGATGTGGCCGGGCACCATCTTGCATAAACCACGAGGTGTTCGCAGTGTCGTCTAAGGCAGTTTGTACCGCCACAAATTCACGAAGAATGTCCAGATAGCGTGCTGCAGTAATCGTTTCGGATCTGAAAAATGGGCCAATGACACCTTTGGAAGAAATGGCGGCCCAGACCAGTACTTTTTGAGGGTGCAGGGACGATGGGACTGCAACATGGGGCTTTTCGGTTCCCCATATGCGCCAGTTCTGTTTATTGACGAAGCCTTCCAGGTAAAAATAAGCTTCGTCAGTAAACCAAATGCTGCCCACATGCATATCGCCGTCATCAATCCTGTGCACTATATCGTTAGCGAATGTCTCTCGTGCAGCAATGGTAGCGGCGCTGAGGGGTTGCCGCGTTTGAATTTTGTATGGATAGAGGTGTAAACTCTGGCGCATGAGACGATACGTGGACGTTGGCGTCATTTGGACCGCAGCTGCAACACGGCGAACGGAAACCCGAGGCCGCTGTTGGATCACCTGCTGCACTAGCTGCGCGTTGCCCTCTGTGGTTGCCGTACGCGGTCGCCCTACCTTTCCAGCACGTTCATCCGTCACGTTCCCAGTCCGTTGAAATTTTTCAAACAGATCCTTTATTGTATCCCTTTTCGGTCCTTTGGTTACATTAAACCTCCGTTGAAAACTTCGTCTTGTCGCAACAACACTGTGTTCTAGGCGGTGGAATTCCAACACCAGAAAAATCCTCTGTTCTAAGGAATAAACCATGTTGTCTACAGCACACTTGCACTTTGTGAACAGCACACGCTTACAGCAGAAAGACGACGTACAGAATGGCGCACCCACAGACTGCGTTGGCTTCTATATCGTTCACATCACTTGCAGCGCCATCTGTTGTTGAAAATTGTAACTACTGTAATTTCGAAAGTTTGTCCGCCTGAAAATGTACTGTTGTCCCAAGCATATTGCAACAAACGGTGTATTTCTAACGCTGCTCGTTTAGTTTTTATTGCCGTTTCAAATATACTGGTCATTTTTGAAACACTCTGTATTTTTACGTTTGACCAATGTACGCTACACATCAGGTAGGGGAAACATATAACAGGAAGATAGACGAATCAGGGGACAGATTGGAATGGAAGACGTAATTGTAACTTTAATGAAAAGGAAATAGACTTACGTATGTGGATGGACCAAGGAAGGTCTGTGTCGGGTTCTACGAAATGAGAAAGAAAACCAAGACCAACAAGTTAAGAGAAGGCGACTAGGTTACATTGAAAATATTCAGGAGCAGCATGGATGCCTATCGATTAAAAATATGTATGTGAAAGCGTTAAGGAGACATTTTTAGAGCAGTGGGTGTTCTATTGCTGATTCCGAACGATTTTAGTAAAGATAAACCGGAGGTTGTGGGACGGAGAAATAGCGAAGAGGAGGAAAAAAAGATAACGTCTGAAGACCACATTTATGAGAAGGGAACACGGACTTGTGGGGAATGTGGCAAGGCCTTATGGAATAGCTAACTGTGTTTTGGCGGGAAGAGTAGCGGATCTTCGTACAGGTATGTCTAGGGCAGCCTTTTCAGGACGCTGGGTGTGGTTTACCGGTGTTTTATGGAACCTGAAGGCTGTGATACATTTTGATATTTGCTGGTAGGAAATAATTTAAAACGAGCAGAGAATATGTTTTTCTCTACCCAAGCAGTGTGTCAAGAGTGTATTTGTTGTGTGCATGGCTGCGAGTAATATTTATGCAATCTTCGATTCCGTTCTTATTGTCGTGGATGATGTTAGAAACTAAAGGCAGCGGAGAGTAAAACCCGTCGTCTGTAGACAGCCTATTTGCCTCAGACCGCACTAATGGAAGTGCCAAGATTTACACGTCCATTTAATAACATTCAGACACTGTAATAACTTTAGAAATTAATCCGAGATGTTAGTCTAAAGTATAGTATTCACGAATTAGACAATAATGCCCCCTGTTCCCTTATCGGCGCAATTTTTTTTCGTTGAGAATTTTCCAACAGATTACCCCTGCTACAAGCATCGCCTCACTAACGTACAAAAGTGACCTCGGTGTGTATACTTGAATAGGACTGCGAATTGCGGTTTCCCTGAAAATGTTTAAGATTCATGGTATGAGAAAGCTCCTCGAGGTAGAAATATTGAAGAAGGATGCATAAAGTTACTACACCGTGGTTCTGTTCGCTTTGTGTTCGGTATCGCCCAATGGCATCAAAACGGCTATAAAGGTCTAAACGGTGTTGTGTGGACAGCATGTACATTACGCTCTGTCTATAAAGTGTACACGGTGTCATCGACAAAATTTTGGAGGTCGCTCAGGAGTATTTTCTGAGTATTTTGATAAAAGGGAACCGTGGACACCGGTGACTTGTGACATAATATCTGTGTTCGTTTCATTTCTTACCCTCATGTAACTTTGTATCCTTATTGTACAGGATGTCCCACAAATGGTGTGACAACCTTCGAGGGTTGTAAACGGTGTCTTGAGGCATCCGTGTCCGGGCACGTCACCCAACGATGCTACAGCGCGCCGAACTTACAGGCGCCGGCACCTGCCTTTATACGATCCCTTCGGCAGCAAACGTGAACGTGACTTCATGCACTGACCGATCACAGGCGGAACGTCTTGCAATGTTGTTTGTTAATCAGTGATCGCGACCGACTGCCACGACCGCTGCTGCGAGACAGTCCTTGTCTGCTATGAGTGCCTTGGTAGACGATGGTTCCGGACGGTTTCCATCTGCAGTTTACTTTTCTCCTGTGTTCCAAGAAACACTAAAGATTTTTGACGGTTCAGGAAAAAAGTTATTTGGATGGAAATCCGTGCTCGGAACTAGGACTGTTGATGTTTTTAAAAATGTCGCGAATCCGTTACATTAATGTTTATTATAAATCTTGGCTATAACCACTTTTATACCAATGGTAACTGCATGTAAGTGACACAATAAAAGGTGTTCGATGGTCCCTCCTTCGGTTTCGTCACATATCGCATTTGTCCGGAACAAGTCACGTCGACTTCTCTGTTTTTTCATTTCGCCCAACACCAGCGACTTAGCAGCTCTAGTGTAAAAATTGCGTGGTGGGACTACACGTTGCAATTTCTGCTGGTAGCGCCGATTACGTCAGCATTTCGCCTCGCATGTCACCGCCCATCGTAAAGACCAATCTTGTCCTTTAGATTTTTGTTCATCATTTTCAGCATCCGTTTCTGAAGAATGCTGATGCGAAGAAACAGCACACTTTTGTGTCATCAGTCTTCTGACTGGTTTCATGCAGCCCGCTGTGAATTTCTATCCTGTTCCAAACTCTTCATCTCAGAGTAGCACTTGCAACTTACGTCCTCAATTATTTGCTGGATGTCTTCCAGTCTCTATTTTCCTCTACAGTTTTTGCCCTATGCTACAATTTCAAAAGAACAACATCAAATATTTACCGAAAATTGTGAAAAACATTATATAAAATAAAAATATCGTTACTCGATGTTACCATTTTGATATCGATATATCGGGAAAATATATCTCCTTTGCGCACCGATATTTCTTTTACAAATATCGATTTATCGGTGTGTCGATATATTATCAACAGCCCTACCCGACACCGCTCTCTGTCGAAGAACGTTCAACGAACTTCCTCTCCAGATATAAATGCACTCCGAACATGGCTGGATGAGTCCTTTGCCTCAGAAACGTGATTTCCACAGTCGCAGAATCAAAAAGTTGTCAGACTGTTGAAACAGTGAAGGTGAATACATTATTCTCCGGTACAGAACATCGCGATCAATGAATAATAAACAACACTTCGAGACGTTCCGCCTAAGCTGGGTCAGCGTCAAAGCCGCGTTGCTGCCGAAGGCGCCCTGTAGCGTTGTTGGGCGACATTTCCGGATGCGGTTTCCTATTCTCGATTTGTTCCTCAAAACACCCTCTACAACCCCTCGAAGTTTGTCGCAACATTTCTGGGACGCTCTGCATATGTAGATATTATTTAAAATATCTGCACAACAGTACAAATGTCGCGGCATGTGACGCACCTCTTCATGCTTGTCCCAGTCAATCACGGTATCTGCTGTTCTTTCCCATCTGTAGCTTGTTACATTACTCTGTGTTTTGTGGTGTAAGCTTTGGTGATGGCTTGTTAGAAGCTTTTTCACTGCTATGGAGTTATATTCACAGAAACCTACGTAATTGGGAAGACAAACCTAGTTATCATAAATGCATTATTGCTCTGTAACAACCCTCTGGTGATCACAGCTTATACCAAAATACTCAATAAATATCCCTGAACAACTTCTGAAATGTTGTCGGTGGAGTTTTCGTTTGCCCTGTGTGGTGTGCGTACTGTAAGACCTTCGGTACACACACCATCAGATTATTTGACTTGTCGCTCTAGGCGAGTGTCAGCAATATGTCTCGTGGTCTTATCGTGGCGTGTTTATCTTCCGCCGTTAGGTCAGACGATAGAAATGCCACTTGCATGCTTAGAGTAGCAGATTGGCGGTGACCAGCTTTAAACAGAACTTGATTAATTTTCACACACATTTATTAAAATAATAAAAAGCATAGATCTTACGTAACTGGATTCTGGATGCTGTTTACAATTGACAGTCTGAAGTTCCTTTGGTCTCTTATTCTCACACATCTCTGATAATTAACAAAGTGTCTATACATTTCTCTTCATGGTTATGTACAGGAATATGATAATTTTATCAGGCGCAGACTGAAACTTGACTACAGACTAATGCAGACTAACTAATCGGAGGTCTGTACACTCGTTATAATACCTCGCGCGTTGAGGTATCACTGCGTGAGTGTGATCCGCGAGGAGAAAAGATTCTACGTTTGCAGCAATCTCATTGGCTGCGTTACATATTAATACGCGGATCGGCGGAAGCAGAATTTGGTCCGTCTCTAAGACAGCGCCATCTCGTAGTGCGGAGACGGACGAACGCTGCGCCTGCGCTGTTGTGCTTAGCGGGGCGCGCTCTAGTGGGAAAGTTGTGTACGCGCTGACTACGCGGAACTATGTGCCCAAAACCCTGAATACCTCTTTAAATATCATCTTGTTGCCTTGCTCGCAAGAATCGTAAGGACTCTGACACCTTACTATGCCAGATTATAGACTACTTGAGTGAAAAATGCCTATTTCAGTACATATTCAGCTTGTCACTCTTATTACATAAATTAAAACCACACGAACAGCTCACAATCAACAGTCGCATCAGCATATATACATCAAATGCGAGGGTTGGAACTTTAATAGTGGCAACTATTTATTTACAGCTAGTACAAAATAGGTAGGCGTTTCAAAGTTTTACTGACCTTCGAAGTGGTCAGCAGCATTGTGTATAACCCGATGCAAGCGATGTGGAAGTAATAGGATACTCTTACAGGGTGTTTCAAAAATGACCAGTATATTTGAAACGGCAATAAAAACTAAACGAGCAGCGATAGAAATACACCGTTTGTTGCAATATGCTTGGGACAACAGTACATTTTCAGGCAGACAAATTACAGTAGTTACAATTTTCAACAACAGATGGCGCTGCGGTCTGGGAAACTCTATAGTACGATATTTTCCACATATCCACCATGCGTAGCAATAATATGGCGTAGTCTCTGAATGAAATTACCCGAAACCTTTGACAACGTGTCTGGCGGAATGGCTTCACATGCAGATGAGATGTCCTGCTTCAGCTGTTCAATTGTTTCTGGATTCTGGCGGTACACCTGGTCTTTCAAGTGTCCCCACAGAAAGAAGTCACAGGGGTTCATGTCTGGCGAATAGGGAGGCCAATCCACGCCGCCTCCTGTATGTTTCGGATAGCCCAAAGCAATCACACGATCATCGAAATACTCATTCAGGAAATTAAAGACGTCGGCCGTGCGATGTGGCCGGGCACCATCTTGCATAAACCACGGGGTGTTCGCAGTATCGTCTAAGGCAGTTTGTACCGCCACAAATTCACGAAGAATGTCCAGATAGCGTGCTGCAGTAATTGTTTCGGATCTGAAAAATGGGCCAATGACTCCTTTGGAAGAAATGGCGGCCCAGACCAGTACTTTTTGAGGGTGCAGGGACGATGGGACTGCAACATGGGGCTTTTGGGTTGCCCATATGCGCCAGTTCTGTTTATTGACGAAGCCGTCCAGGTAAAAATAAGCTTCGTCAGTAAACCAAATGCTGCCCACATGCATATCGCCGTCATCAATCCTGTGCACTATATCATTAGCGAATGTCTCTCGTGCAGCAATGGTAGCGGCGCTGAGGGGTTGCCGCATTTGAATTTTGTATGGATAGAGGTGTAAACTCTGGCGCATGAGACGATACATGGACGTTGGCGTCATTTGGACCGCAGCTGCAACACGGCGAACGGAAACCCAAGGCCGCTGTTGGATCACCTGCTGCACTAGCTGCGCATTGCCCTCTGTGGTTGCTGTACGCAGTCGCCCTACCTTTCCAGCACGTTCATCCGTCACGTTCCCAGTCCGTTGCAATTTTTCAAACAGATCCTTTATTGTATCGCTTTTCGGTCCTTTGGTTACATTAAACCTCCGTTGAAAACTTCGTCTTGTTGCAACAACACTGTGTTCTAGGCGGTGGAATTCCAACACCAGAAAAATCCTCTGTTCTAAGGAATAAACCATGTTGTCTACAGCACACTTGCACGTTGTGAACAGCACACGCTTACAGCAGAAAGACGACGTACAGAATGGCGCACCCACAGACTGCGTTGGCTTCTATATCGTTCACATCACTTGCAGCGCCATCTGTTGTTGAAAATTGTAACTACTGTAATTTCGAAAGTTTGTCCTCCTGAAAATGTACTGTTGTCCCAAGCATATTGCAACAAACGGTGTATTTCTATCGCTGCTCGTTTAGTTTTTATTGCCGTTTCAAATATACCAGTCATTTTTGAAACACCCTGTACCTGTGCCAGTTGTGTTGACAGTTTGAGCGACGCGGTCTATTGGCCGCCGAATCTGTAGCAGTTCTGAAGCGAATGCCGTGAAATGTTACCTTCAGTTTAGAAATCGAGTTGAACTTACGTGGGCTTAAGTCAGGGGAGTGCAGTAGGTGGTACAGCACTTAGCAGCCCCATCAGTCAAACAAATCAGTAACAGCTTGCACTGTACATGCTTGTGCATTGTTCTACAAAATGATGGTCAGGTCCTGCAGAAAGTGTCATCACCTCTGTCTCTAAGCTGGTCGTAGGTTGTGTTCCAAAAATGAACAGCATAGAGACAGAAGTGATGACACTTTCTGCAGGACCTGACCATCATTTTGCAGTACAATGTTCAAGCACGTACAGTGCAGGCTGTTGCTGATTTGTTTGACTGACGGGGCTGCTAAGTGCTATACCACCTACTGCACTCCCCTGACTTAAGCCCTCATAAGTTCAACTCGATTTCTAAACTGAAGGAAACATCTCACGGCATTCGCTTCAGAACTGCTACAAATTCGTCGGACAATAGACCGCGCCGCTCGAACTGTCAACACAACTGGCACTGCTAAGTGCTGGCGACTACTTTGAGGGTCAGTAAAACTTTGAAACACGTATCTATTTTGTACGAGCTGTAAATATATAGTTGCCACTATTTAAGTTCCAACCCTCGTATTTATGTAATGTACAGCTGTTACAAGAGAAAATTCCTTAGCTCCACATGATTCTTTCGGCATAGCTTGAATTGTCCTGAACCAATGGCAGCCAAGCTGTCGTCTCCACAGCATAAGACAGCGTAGATAAAAACTGAGAGTCGTCTATGAAACGAAATTTTGCCTTTTCCCCAGACCCATTATAGTCATCCATGGTTCTCTGTACTGCTTAAATTACATTAAACGTGCACTTAAACTGGGTCCCGCGAACGAGCATTACAGGTAGTGTCATACACATCGAGATTTCAAGTGCTCTTTCCACGTGCTATTTACTGTACCATCTTTCTACAGTGCGAGCTTATAATCCATCTCGAACGACCTTTTTGTCCATCGTGTATTAAAACTCAACATTCCTTCCTTCCTTCCGTGAAAACACGCCGACGTGCTGCTAGATACGACGAAGACCGCATACAGAAGAAGAGAGGACGGCCCAGTCGCACCGACAGTACCGTAACAAAGTCTTTATCTTACACTGAATTCTGACGATCTGTTTACGAGGATCTGTTCAAAAAAATCCGCAACAACCGTAATTTAGCGCCAATGGTCTGTTGGAGGGAAAAGCGGTTGGCATCTCCGCACACACCTGTGTTTAATGTTTAACTGCCGGAAGTTTCATTGATGTATGCCTGTTATTGTTCAGTGCCGTTTTATGTAGAACGTTGCTTCAGTTTGCGAATTTCGAAATGGTAGAGTTAAAGGAGCAACATTTCTGCATTAAATTTTGTGTGGAACTCAATAAAACCCTTACAGACACACACCGAGTGATGCAGGGAGCCTACGGTGATGAGTGTTTCAGCCGTACTCCGTGTTACGAATGGTTCACACGGTTTAAAATGGCCGGGCGGAAGTGAAAGATGACCCTCGTTCAGGACATCCTTCGACGTCTACCGACGACGCTCATGTCGGTAATGGCAACGAAACTGTGCGTGTCAATCGAAGACTGGCTGTCCGAGAGACTGCAGAAGAATGTAACATTTCAGTTGGATCACGTCATGAAATCCTACGAAGGGGAAACGAGCTGAAACGCGGTGAGACAATCCATGGTTCTTGCATCACGATTACACACCCGCACTTTCATTCCTATCGGACTTCTTGTTGTGGTGGTCTTCAGTCAAGAGACTGGTTTGATGCAGCTCTCCATGCTACTCTGTCCTGTGCAAGCTTCTTCATCTCCCAGTAACTACCAACCTACATCCTTCTGCACCTGCTTAGTCTATTTATCTCTTGGTCTCCCTCTATGGTTTTTACCGTCCACGCTGCCTTCCAATACTAAATTGGTGATCCCCTGATGCCTCAGAACATTTCCTACAACCGATCCCTTCTTCTAGTCAAGTTGTTCCACAAATTTCTCTTCTCCCCAATTCTATTCAATACCTCCTCATTAGTTAAGTGATCTACCCATCTAATCTTCAGTATTCTTCTGTGGCACCACATTTCGAAAGCTTCTATTCTCTTCTTGTCCAAACTGTTTATCGTACGTTTCACTTCCATTCATGGCTACACTCCATACAAATACTTTCAGAAACGACTTCCTGACACTTAAATCTATACTCGATGTTAACAAATTTCTCTTCTTCAGAAACGCTTTCCTTGACATTGCCAGTCTACATTTTATATCCTTTCTACTTCGACCATCATCAGTTATTTTCTCCTCAAATAGTAAAACTCATTTACTACTTTAAGCGTCTCATTTCCTAATCTAATTCCCGCAGCATCTCCCGATTTAATTCGACTACATTCCATTATCCTCTTTTGCTTTTCTTGATGTTCATCTTATATCCTCCTTTCAAGACACTGTCCATTCTGTTCAGCTGCTCTTCCAGGTCCTTTACAGTCTCTGACAGAATTACAATGTCCTCGGCGAACCTCAAAGTTTTTATTTCTTGTCCATGAATTTTAATTCCAACTCCAAACTTTTCTTCTGTTTCCTTTACCGCATTCTCAATATACAGATTGAATAACATCTGGGATAGGCTACAACCCTGTCTCACTCCCTTCCCAACCACTGCTTCCCTTTCGTGTCCCTCGACTTTTATAACTGCCATCTGGTTTCTGTACAAATTGTAAATAACCTTTCGCTCCCCGTATTTTACCCCTGCCAACTTTAGAATTTGAAAGAGAGTATTCCAGTCAACATTGTCAAAAGCTTTCTCTAAGTCTACAAATGCTAGAAACGTAGGTTTGCCTTTGGTTAATCTTACTTGTAAGATAAGTCGTAGGGTCAGTATTGCCTCACGTGTTCCAACATTTCTACGGAATCCAAACTGATCTTCCCCGAGGTTGGCTTCTACCAGTTTTTCCATTCGTCTGTAAAGAATTCGTGTTAATATTTTGCAGCCGTGGCTTATTAAACTGATTGTTCGGTAATTTTCACATTTGTCAACACCTGCTTTCTTTAGGATTGGAATTATTATGTTCTTCTTGAAGTCTGAGGGTATTTCGCCTGTCTCATACATCTTGCTCACCAGATGGTAGAGTGTTGTCAGGGCAGGCTCTCCCAAGGCCGTCAGTAGTTCTAATGGAATGTTGTCTACTCCCGGGGCCTTGTTTCGACTTAGGTCTGTCAGTGCTCTGTCAAATTCTTCACGCAGTATCATATCTCCCATTACTGCGTGAGTACTGCGTAAAAAACGAAATCACTGTTCTGTACACTCTCCAGACCTGGCACCTGCGGACTTTTATTTTTATTTTAGAGGCTGAAAACCCCATTGAAAGCACGAAGATGTGTAGCAATAGATGAGATAAAAGGAACTTCGTAGACGGCACTTCGCGCGATCCAGCGAGAGGCATACCAGGACTGCTTCTGGAGGTCGAAACGACATAGGGAGCAGTGTATTAATTGTGGAGGAGAGTATTTCGGAGGCCACCATAAACAGCACGTGAAAGATAAGCGCAAAAAAATGTTATGGACAAAGTTCCGTAATTTCATGAACAGACATCGTATAACACGTAAGTTTGATTTTAGCCAAGTCATGAGATCTGCCAGCAACTCCTTTGTGATATTCACTGGCAGTTACTCGAGACACTAACTTGCGTAGCTCACACACAGCTTTACCAGTGTGTCTCGACGTTACTTCTGCCCTCGGCGCTGTGACCTCACTATCCGGCAGAAGAGGATGTGTGAGGTGGGCAGACACGTAAGTCTGGCGGCAAGGAGAGCCGCTGGCGAGGAAGACGCGGCCCGGTGCCCGTTAATTACAATAATGGCGTCAGGGGGCCCGGGACCGGACCCTGGGGGCGGCGAGGGCGCTAATGGATTGATTAAAACGGCAATTCCCAGGCGGGGGCGGGCCCTGCGCGGATATCGCCTAAGTCAATCAGACCGCAATCTTGCCTGGCCGGCATCACATTAGCCTCGGCGCGTTCTGGATCGCCGCCTTGCGCGGTCTAGACCTGTCTCGGGGGCTGGCATTTGGCTTCCCGCGTCGAATTGCCTTCCGTGGATCAGTTTGCTCGCTTATTCGATTGCCGTAGCTCGTAAGTATAACATGCAGCCGGCGAAAGGTTATTTCTCAAATTGTCGGAAGCACGATTTCGTTCCACCCGAATTAAGCTTGCCCTCTGGTGGCTGTACTTTCAACACCGTATGATTGCAGGAAAGTTCTTATGCTAATACAATAATAACTATGTAGGAACATTGCGCTTTATAATCAAAGAATAAAGAAATGGCAAGATGTTTTTGTTGAATTTGAATATACAGAAAACATTTAACAACGTAGACTGCAGGAAGGTGATATAAGCGACGAGAAAAAAGATGGTACAGATAGAAGAGTAATATGCAATGCTCACAAAAGCTCTGGGAGTAACAAAAGCGGGGAATAAAGAAAGCTAAGTAGAACTGAAGGTGGCAGGGGTAAAATACAGGGAGCGAAAAGCTATTTACAATTTGTACAGAAACCAGATGGTAGTTATAAGAGTCGAGGGACATGAAAGGAAAGCAGTGGTTGGGAAGGGAGTGAGACAGGGTTGTAGCCTCTCCCCGATGTTATTCAATCTGTATACAGGGTATTACAAAAAGGTACGGCCAAACTTTCAGGAAACATTCCTCACACACAAAGAAGAAAATATGTTATGTGGACATGTGTCCGGAAACTCTTACTTTCCATGTTAGAGCTCATTTTATTACTTCTCTTCAAATCACATTAATCATGGAATGGAAACACACAGCAACAGAACGTACCAGCGTGACTTCAAACATTTTGTTACAGGTAATGTTCAAAATGTCCTCTGTTAGCGAGGATACATGCATCCACCCGCCGTCGCATGGAATCCCTGATGCGCTGATGCAGCCCTGGAGAATGGCGTATTGTATCACAACCATCCACAATACGAGCACGAAGAGTCTCTACATTTGGTACCGGGGTTGCGTAGACAAGAGCTTTCAAATGTCCCCATAAATGAAAGTCAAGAGGGTTGAGGTCAGGAGAGTGTGGAGGCCATGGAATTGGTCCGCCTCTACCAATCCATCGGTCACCGAATCTGTTATTGAGAAGTGTACGAACACTTCGACTGAAATGTGCAGGTGCTCCATCGTGCATGAACCACATGTTGTGTCGTACTTGTAAAGGCACATGTTCTAGCAGCACAGGTAGAGTATCCCGTATGAAATCATGATAACGTGCTCCATTGAGCGTAGGTGGAAGAACGAAACTAAAATGAGCTCTAACATGGAAATTAAGCGTTTCCGGACACATGTCCATGTAACAACTTTTCTTTATTTGTATGTGAGGAATGTTTCCTGAAAATTTGGCCGTACCTTTTTGTAACAACCTGTATTGAGCACTCAGTAAAGGAAACAAAAGAAAAATTTGGAGTAGGTATTAAAATCCAGGGAGAAGAAATAAAAACTTTAAGGTTCGCTGATATTGTAATTCTGTCAGAGACAGCACAGGACTTGGAAGAGCAGTTGAACGGTATGGACAGCGTCTTGAAAGGGGGATATAAGATGAACATCAACAAAAGCAAAACGAGCATAATGGAATGTAGTCGAATTAAGTTGGGTGATGCTGAGGGAATTAGATTAGGAAATGAGTCACTTAAAGTAGTAAATGGGTTTTGCTATTTGGGGAGCAAAATAACTGATGATGGTCGAAGTAGAGAGGATATAAAATGTAGACTTGCAATGGCAAGAAAAAGCGTTTCTGAAGAAGAGAAATTTGTTAACATCGAGTATAGATTTAAGTGTCAGGAAGTCGTTTCTGAAAGTATTTGTATGGAGTGTAGCCATGTATGGAAGTGAAACATGGACGATAACTAGTTTAGATAAGAAGAGAATAGAAGCTTTCGAAATGTGGTGCTACAGAAGAATGCTGAAGATGAGATGGTTAGGTCACATAACTAATGAGGAGGTATTGAATAGAATTGGGGAGAAGAGGAGCTTGTGGCACAACTTGACTAGAAGAAGGGATCGGTTGGTAGGACATGTTCTGAGGCATCAAGGAATCACCAGTTTAATATTGGAGGGCAGCGTGGAGGGTAAAAATCCTAGGGGGAGACCAAGAGATGAATACACTAAGCAGATTCAGAAGGATGTAGGTTGTAGTAGGTACTGGGAGATGAAAAAGCTTGCACAGGATAGAGTAGCATGGAGAGCTGCATCAAACCAGTATCATGTCTGAAGACCACAACAACAACAACAGTTCACTAATGATAGTTAGGTTTACATATTGTCATTTTCTCACTTTGAGATAGTGAGTAAAGCTGTGGACGCTAGAAAACAGGAGTGCCAAGTGGAGCAATCCGATTTTCCCGACACATTCTTCTTTTCCAGTTAAGTAGAGGGGTGGAAGCAGCTGATGTAGCCAGAAACATTTGCGCCGTATACGGGGATAATGAGACTGGATAGAGCATGGCAAGAAAATGGTTTCTCGTCTTAAGAAGGATCGTTTTGACATTAGTGACTATCCATGTTCGGCGAGACCTTCGGGTTTCGATGAAGATCGTTTAAATGCAATACTCCTCACTGACCCACATCAGCGCACTCGAGAACTGGCAAACGTGATAAACTGTGATCATTCCAGCATCGTGCGACATTTGCATACAATGGGTAAGATTAAAAAATCGGGTGTATGTGTACCGTACGTTCTAAGCCAAAATCACAAAAATCAGCGGGTGGCAATACATGCATCTTCGTTTGCTCGTCATCATTTGGCTCGTAAACACTGGTGACGAGAAATGGCGTCTTTATTCTAACATGCTACGGTCGCAGGTTCGAATCCTGCCTCGGGAATGGATGTGTGTGATGTCCTTAGGTTAGTTAGGTTTAATTAGTTCTAAGTTCTAGGGGACTGATGGCCACAGATGTTAAGTCCCATAGTGCTCAGAGCCATTTGAACCATTTAGTTTTTATCCTAACAGAAGGAAAATACAGGAATAGTGAGCTGAAACAAAGCAGCAATTGCTCGTACAAAGACGTGCACGCATCCATGAAAAATAATGTTACGCATGTGATAGAACAGCTGCGGTGTAGTGTACTACGAATTGCATCTCCGAGGTGTAACCATCCCTGGTGACATTTAGTGTCAACAACTGAGACGTCATGCAGACGGAGTCAAAAACAATGACCTTGCAGACTACGTGATAACTCCAGCCCGCATTCTGCTAGAGTGACAAAAAACACTATACAGGAGTTGGTTTGGGAAATCATTCCACACCCTCCTTGTTTACCTCGTCTTGCGCCCTCAGATTTACACTTTTCGCGCTCTCTGTCGAAAAACATTCAACGAACTTTCTCTCCGGTTGAAAATGCACTCTGAACATAGCTCGACGAGTTCTTTGCCACAAAACCACGTGATTTCTACAGTCGCAGTGTTACCAGACTGTTGTAAATAGTGAAGGAGCATATATTATTGATGACTCAAGTCTCCTTTATGTGTATCTGTTGCGTTTATTAAAGTTATGGGGAAACGCTACGAACTTATGCACTAACCCAACACATAGGACTCTCATAGGACTCTAAGATAAGAATTAATGAAGAAAAATCAAGATATTTCTTTGAAGTTTTGCAGATCTTAAGATTTTGATACGAAGACCGCCTTATTTTCCCGCTTGAGCGACGTGAGATAAGCCAGAAGTATAAACTGTTATATAGCATGTTGTGTCTTGGATAATTGTATTAAAAATGCTTTGTTTTCTTTGTGTGTTTCGCGATGAACGGGAGAGATCCTGGCAAGGTGGCAGAGTAAAGACCTACCAAAGCAACGAGCGGCAGTGTGGATAACTGGAAGAGTAAAGCTGAACGTCAGCGCCAGGAACATTTGCTGAACTGCGTTGGTAAGAGAGGCTTTGCACTCTGTCATTCACAAAACTTTAATGAAAAATAATGAATTATGTACCAGTTCTTGTAATGTCATGTCAGATGTAACATCTATCACGGCGTGCCTGTTGGAAGGTGGATCTGCAATATTTTGTGTTGCGTACGTCTCTTGAGTAGTGCAATACGTCACCGATGTAGTCCACCGTAAAGGAAAATATTATTCATTCTACGTACATTTTATCAAAAGTGGACAAGCTTGCAAGCAGTTTGTTTATAGGATACTAACTACAGGAAAGGCGCTGGTTTGAATCAAAAATAGAGTTTTAAATCATACCAATGCAGGCTTTGACGACTAGATGTCAAAGTTGCTGATAAGTCTTCCGGGCCTACGGTCGTGGCCGCAGGCTATGGTTATCTCTGCTTATGACGTGTAAACTCGACTACGCCCAATTTACACAGTATTTATGATGCTTCCGACTTCCGACTCGTCATTCGGTAAGACCCCGCGTCGCCAGCAGCACCTTTGAGGATGTCCAGCACGCGTCTGGACGAGACGTCAGAAACAAAAAAGTTTCATCGATCACGTTCATATAGCCCGGAAGAAGCAACTAATTTTATTTGAAGTCATTCACAAAACAACTAAGCGAATATTAAGAATGGCAGTGAAGAGTAGAATCTCTGGGGAGTGAATCAAAAGATATTCAGTGTTAGAAAAATGTGCGAACATAGTTAGAAAAAGGGAATTCACAAAATGAGACTGAAATTATTTTATGCAGAGTGATTTTAATATGAGGAGCGTTCAAAAAGAAAACGAGCCGGAGGCATTATTACAGAAACCAGTACCTGTGTGTTCGAAGTATTGATCCTGGCTGTTGAGAAACCCTTCCCACTGTGACACAAGGCGGTGAATGGCTGTCTCATAAAATTCCCGGGGCTGCGATGTTAGCCAGTTCCGCACGTACAGCTGGACGGAGTCGTCCGAGGTGAATTATTTGCCCCTCAGAGCCTTTTCAAGGTGGCCGAAAATGGGGTAATCACAGGGAGAGAGGTCCGGACTGTATGGAGAGTGGCCGAGAACCTATTTGAATTTCTGGAAGAGTGTTGCGACTGTGTTGCCCGTATGAGGCTTTGAACTGTCGTGGAGCAGAATGACCCCACAGGTAACATTGTCTGGTCGTTTTGATTTGGTCGCTTGGCGAAGGGTTGTCAAGGTTTTTGAATAGCGCTGGGCACTCTCTGTTCTCCCGTGCTGCAGGAAGTGAATCAGAAGGGGGCCATCTTGGACAAAGAAGAACGTCAACATATTGTTTCCAGCACTCGTGTGGACGACAACGGCCAGCTGTACGTGCGGAACTGGTTAACATCGTAGGCCTGGGAATTTTATGACACAACCATTCACCGCCTTGTGTCACAGTGGGACAAGTATCTCAACAGCCAGGTTCAATACTTCGAACATACAGGTACTGGTTTCTGTAATAATGCCACCGGATCGTTTCTTTCTGAACGCCCCTTATAGAGTTATCGTATCATATCTTCAAGAAACTTCTTTTACTGAAGGAATTCAGGCACTTACAGTCAAGTAGCATCTGTGAGTCTTAGTGACGACGCGTTGTTGTTTTCGCAAATGAGCATTTCCGATCTTGAGCAACAACAGAAAGTGGTTTGAACTATTTACGATCTCTTCCCTTTCAATAAAAGGATCTGCATCTTATTCAAAAGATGCAAATAAATTTAAAGCCATTGGCGGCATTAAACTTCACTAAAAGAACATTAGCAACAAATGAGACTACAACATTACGCACAGCCAACCAGTCATTTCATGAAAATGTGTCGCTATTGTACAGAGACTAAGATCTCACTATAATAAGAATTGGTACCAATTACTGTCTATATAAAGCTGAGGAACTTTTTTAACCAGCGGATTGTTACCGAGCACTGGAATTTGATTTTGAATATTTTCAAAAACTATTTATCTCAACTTAGTCGAAACAACGCAGATGGATCACCGCAGTTTGTAGTACAAAGGAAACCAATGACATTTTAAGCTGGAATAAGATGTTACAAGTGATGAGGAAAAACGAGATGAACAATCTACAGTACTATGGAAACAGCGGGAGTAAAATAAAGGGAGTTAAGCGCATGACAAGAAAATTTTAGATGGAGTTGAATCTTTATGCCACTTTTGAAAAATGGCTCAAATGGCTCTGAGCACTATGGGACTTAACATCGGAGGTCATCGGTCCCCTAGAACTTAGAACTACTTAAATCTAACTAACCTAAGGACATCACAAACATCCATGCCCGAGGCAAGATTACAACCTGCGACTGTAGCGGTCGCGAGGTTCCAGACTGAAGTGCCTAGAACCGCTCGGCCACATCGGCCGGTTAAGCCATTTTTATTAATTTGTAATGTTCCTATACATACTGTAGTTCTAATCTGATAACAGCTGTTTATTGAACTTGACGCTTTTCTGCGAATTTTTTTATGGTTCTTACCGTCCTACTCTTCCAGAAGTTGTAGTGAGAGACACTTTTTCCAATTTTGAAAAGCGAGTGAGGTATCTGGGCCTCAAAGTAGAAGCGTATTCGCCTGCCACATTTGCGGCACTTGACGACTCTATCTGTCAAAGCCCTTAACATTTTAAAATGTATTGCACATCGGGAACGGGAGCAGACCGAGAATGTCTGCTTCAGTTTTATACAGTTTTTGTGTCGTCCTGGCTTGCTTATGGGTGCAAGGTGTTTGTGTCTGACAGACCGTTGCACGTTGAGGCATTGGATTCAGCCCACCATGGGGGAGACTAGGATGGCCACAGGCGCTTTTAGAACGAGTTTCACTCCCAGTCTCTGCTTCAATGCCTGCGATCCATTGCCAACCAGACGACCACTACTCATGGAGCTACAACAGTAGAAGTGGTATTCTGTGCATCAGTCACCTGCATACCATATAGTAGCTCTGCCAACAGTAGAGCGACTTTTCTACAGTCGTTTGCGAGTAACGAAGACATTCAGGATACGAGCAAATAAACAGCTGTTACAAATGGGTGTGGCAAATATTTTTTTGCACCATGGATGGAAAAATGAACCACCTTGACTTCATCAGAGATCCAGAGTTGTTTTAAAACTGCTTGGTTTTCAGTAAGAAAGCCTTCTAAATGTGATTTTTAGGTCAGCACCACAATTTTATGACCGTATATGCGAATGGGCCTAAACAAGAAGAATCCCCTGGCTACTCATTAATTTTTCCTGATAATGTCTTCAGATATGCTTACCAAATGCATTCAAGGTCTGCTGCGCTAACCTGTGCGTGATTCTGAAGATTCTGAGACTGAGATATCCGAAGAAACTTTCAAATGTCAAGATCGCTAGTAAAGCTTTTATTAGATTTAGATATCCGATTTTGGGCAAGAGTATGTTGCCATTTTCGGATCTTTTGCAATACAACTAATGAAAACGATGATGTAAGGTTATAAATTAAAAGATCAGAAGATGACAACATTGTCTTGTCGGAACCGGTTATCTAAATCTAATAAACGCTTCACTAGCAATCTTGCCGTTTGAAAGTTTCTTCAGAGTATATATTACTACAGGTCGTCCCCACGCTGACACAATGTCAGGAATATATTTTAAGCGTCTAGGCATCCTGGTCAAGACTTGGGGCGAAGACTGAGATCATTGCTTAAGAAAGGTCTTCTCACACTTTTCTGCCCAAAAGAGCCTATTAACACAGGAAATGTATTTCCTGAATAATTCCGCAAACAGTGTGGATATTCGGGCGCGCAGTCTCGAATTCTCCCGAAACCAGGTAGGTAAGCAGGTAACAGAACCGAATCCTCCCAAACTGACACATTGTATGTTGTATTATAGACAATAATATAATTATCTCTGCCATGTTCCTTATCTCCTTCCCCTACCCCTCCCATGTTTTAAACAAAAAATATTGAGTCACGTATGCACGCTTTGAGCGTGACCTTGAGCGGGACTTTGTCGCTGGAGCTGTGCCGGCTGGGCTTTATCTCAATAAGATAAAAGATAAAACTTTAAAACATACAATACATGCGAAAATTTTTTACATCTTCTACTGTAACTTCATATTTCCTTTGCCTGCTTGGAGTATTCATAACGTTTAGAACTG
Organism: Schistocerca serialis cubense; assembly: GCF_023864345.2. Classification (NCBI taxonomy): domain Eukaryota; kingdom Metazoa; phylum Arthropoda; class Insecta; order Orthoptera; family Acrididae; genus Schistocerca; species Schistocerca serialis. Next base: position 426,979,143 of record NC_064645.1, read on the forward strand.
CTACCTGCTTCAAACGGGAGGATTCGGTCCCACCGTTTTTCAGACCCTTACGGGCTTGTGAGAATTCGGTACCATTTTTCTGACCGCGGGAGGATTCGGGGCTGCGCCCGGATATTCTGCGAATAACACTGTCTAGACGGCTTAATGTATTTACGTATGACGCCTCGTCATTCTCAGATATGTCATTTCGAATGAAGGAACATAAGAATGTGAGGATCAACGCTGAATGTTTGACAAGCTCTAAATTTTGGTGAGTGAGTTGAAACTTCCGGGCTGAGAGGCCGTGGTCGATGTATAAAATTTCTTCGGATGATAAAAAACAACTCTGCAAAACGGAAGCTTTTCCACCCAGACTTTATGGACTCCCAAAGGTACATAAACCACAGGTCCCGTTGAGTCCAATTGTGAGTGCCATAGGATCTCCAACACAAGAGGTGGCCAGATATCTCGCCTGCTTGCTGCAAGCACACATCGGCAAAGCGGACAGTTACATTAAAAACTCGATGCATTTTATTGAAAAACTGAGGGAGATTAACGTCAGCCCAAGTGATATTCTTGTGAGCTTCGATGTAGTATCATTGTTTACCATGGTGCCTGTAAACGAAGCTATTTCATATATAGCAGATATTTTTACGACTGACATAGTGGCTTTATTTAAACACTGCCTGACGACAACTTATTTCCAGTGTAACAACGAGTTTTACGAACAGATCGACGGGGTGGCGATGGGAAGCCCTCTCAGCCCAGCTGTTGCCAATTTGTTTATGGAGATCTTCGAACAACGAGCGCTGCAGACTGCCAGTAAAAAGCCTGCTAAATGGTACCGCTATGTTCACGACACATTTGTAGTGTGGACTCATGGTGAAGAAGAGTTGGATGTCTTCTTGGTGCATCTGAACAGCATTAACCCGTCTGAGTAAATCCATTTCACAGGCTGACTTGCAATTAATGCGTAGGGAGCTGTATTACTGTGGACAGAAAGAGAGCAACGGTCAACTCAATTTCCTGGATGTGTCGGTAATTAACGGGTGGATGGAACGCTGGGCCACAAGGTATATAGAAAGAACACTCACACCGATCGATACCCCCACAAGGAATCTAACCATCATCCTAGGCAAAAAAGAGGTGTCACGAAAACCTTGGTGGATAGAGCCAACAAAATCTGCGAGCCGGCTTACTTACAAGGTGAACTGAATCACCTACGGCCAGCCTTCATCAAAAACGGACATACCAACAAGGAAATTGATCGAGCCCTCCATCAAAGAAGAAAAGAAGCCAGAAGTCCAGAGCAACATAGGTCGCCTAATGGAAAAGTTTTCCTACCGTTCATTAATAAAGTCACGGACCGTATCGGGAAAGTTCTGGCCAAGTATGGGATCGATACAATCTTCAGACCCACCAAGAAGATTAAGGAATATTTAAGAACTGCAAAAGACGCCCGACATCCCCTAGCAACACCTGGGGTATACAAAATTCCATGCAGTTGTGGACAAGTATATATTGGAACAACGAAAAGAAGTGTAAACACCCGCTTAGCAGAACATAAAAGAAACTGTCGCTTAGAACACATCGAAAAATCGGCCGTAGCTGAGCATGTTTTTCGAGATGGAAATCACGAAATTAAATTTAATGAGACAAGCGTTCTAGCACGAACATCCCATTATCATGCGCGCATGTATAGAGAAGCATAGAAATTCACAAACACTATAACAATTTTAATAGAAAAGAGGAAGTTTTAAAGTTGTACAAAATATGGATGTCGACGTTGCGCCAGCAGAATGACAATCGATTATTCTTAATCGAGAATGATGACGCCTTCCAAAGATAGCGATACCGTCGGCATCACGTGACGAATGGTGGTGCCCTCTATAAATGCGAGAGTACATGGAGCCTCAGTGGCAGTAGCCAGCAGATGGAGACGAAACGTCAGGCGGAAATTTTATACATCTACCAAGGCCTCTCAGCCCGGAAGTTTCAACTGAAGACAGCACCGGCCGTGAAAGCCTACATTGTATGATTTGGTGAGCGAATATTTTAAAATTTTTTTAACCTTTGAAGTTTTCGTCCTATGTTGGCTGATAACGTACACAAACACCTATCAGCTGTTCTAATGACTTTGGTGTCATCTGCGCGTTTATCCCTAGCCTAAGTTTGTTTACCTCTGATGAAAGTAAATGTGTATTGTACGCCAATATTTGATTTACACCCAAATCAATACGTCATGGCTGGCTACTCCGATAATTCAATAACGGAGGGAGGAGGCAAGCTCTTCATTTGTAATGTTTATTTATCCATTGTCTAAATATTATCGTGTGCAATTGCTTGACAGCGCGTTTGAGATCACGTGTTGAGCACTGAACTGGTACATGTGTCCCATATGCGTCCTCGTCTGAGTAAATCCACTTCACAGGCTGACTTTCAATTAATGCGTAGGGAGCTGTATTACTCTGGACAGATACGTTTACACATGTCTGCCGGTGCTCTGAGATTCTTCCGCGCTTTGATTGTGCAATTACCCCTCGAGGGGATGGAAAGCACTGCCTAGGCCACGCAAAACAGTCGCCGCCGCTGGCGATGCAGAGTGCGGCGGAAGGTAATTCACAGCGCAGGCCGCAGCTGCCCCGGTCTTTCTGACCGGAACCTCACGGCTCTGTGTCGGGTCTGTCGCTACCTGCTTTGTGCGCCACCCGCTTAAACGAGGTGCTGGCCGTACAAAATAATATTTGTACGGGGATAATGACAAATATTTTGGTTATCGCTCTGCTAATTACTGGCGCTATAAGAGAAACGCTTATTATTTCATACGGTGTTTATCGAATAGGGAAACGCCAGCGGTGTCCCCAACATCCATAAACATGGGCAGTATTTACTTAGCTGAATAATGCTCACAGTTTTGGGGGATTTGGGTTATAACGTTATTCGGAAAATGCGGGATATCGTGCAGCTGGTAAGCGTCATGTTTAGTGGCGCGCTTTCGTTGTAACAATAGTCACATTAACAACAAGGATGGTAGAAACAGTTTTACTGTTACGGAAGCTCTTAATTACTCACTCGAAATGACGCAAATCTCTTAAGTCCAGAAGCCTGTGATAATTTACATATTGCATTTTATACCCACTAAAGATGCAACGTAGGATTTTTATTGATAATTCAATAAATAAAAATAATTACCGTTTGTAGGGTTATCATCTTCAGCGTACAGAGAGTAATCACAATTGATTGTAAAGTTCACGTAGATACAAACCAAGGAAGTCGATATCCGTGAAAATGCAGGAATATGTTAACAACGCTATTCACGATTTATCCTTAGCAATTAGTACGACACGCGAAATTATTTAATGTAAACACGTTATCATTCTCTTGGAATATAGATAATGTTCACTGCTAAGGCCACCAATGCACTTAATTAAATAGACTACTAAGAATGCTTTTGTATAAGGTCTGGACCTATAATCTACATCTACATGGATACTCTGCCTGGCAGAGGGTTCATCGAACCACCTTAAAAATTCTCTATTGTTCTAATATATAGCGAACGGGAAGAATGAACACCTATATCTTTCCGTACGAGCTCTGATTTCCCTTATTTTACCGTGGTTATCGTTACTCCCTATCTAGGCCGGTCTCAACAAAATATTTTCGCATTCGGAGGAGAAAGTTGGTGATTGAAATTTCGTGAGAAGATTCCGCCGCAACGAAAAACTCCTTTCTTTTAATGATGTCCAGTCCAAATTCTATATAATTTCTGTGAAACTCTCTCCCATATTTCGCGATAATACAAAACGTGCTGCTTTCCTTTGAACATTTTCGATGTACTCCGTCAGTCCTATCTGGTAAGGATCCCACACCGCGCAGCAGTATTCTAAAAGAGGACGGACAAGCGTAGTGTAGGCAGTCTCCTTAGTAGGTCTGTTACATTTTCTAAGTGTCCTGCCAATAAAACACATTCTTTGGTTAGCCTTCCGCACAACATTTTCTATGTGACCCTTCCAGTTTAAGTTGTTCGTAATTGTAATACCTAGGTATTTAGTTGAATTTACGGCTTTTAGATTAGACTGAATTTATCGTGTAATCGAAGTTAAACGAATTCCTTTTAGCACTCATATGGATGACCTCACACTTTTCGTTATTTAGGGTCAAATGATGCCACTTTTCGTACCATTCAGATATTTTTTCTAAATCGTTTTGCAGTTTGTTTTGATCTTCTGATGACTTTATTAGTCGATAAACGACAGCGTCATCTGCAAACAACCGAAGACGGCTGCTCAGATTGACTCCCAAATCGTTTATATGGATAAGGAACAGCAAAGGGCCTATAACACTAACTTGGGGAACGCCAGAAATCACTTCTGTTTTACTCCATGACTTTCCGTCAATTACTACGAACTGTGACCTCTCTGACAGGAAATCACAAATCCAGTCACATAACTGAGACGATATTCCAAAAGCACGCAATTTCACTACGAGCCGCTTGTGTGGTACAGTGTCAAAAGCCTTCCGGAAATCCAGAAATACGGAATCGATCTGAAATCCCTTGTCAGCAGCACTTCATGTGAATAAAGAGCTAGTTGTGTTTCACAAGAACGATGTTTTCTAAACCCATGTTGACTGTGTGTCAATAGACCGTTTTCTTCGAGGTAGTTCATAATGTTCGAACACAATAAATGTTCCAAAATCCTGCTGCATTTCGACGTTAACGATATGGGCCTGTAATTTAGTGGGTTACTCCTAATACCTTTCTTGAATATTGGTGTGACCTGTGCTACTTCCCAGTCTTTAGGTAAGGATCTTTCGTCGAGCGAACGGTTCTATATGATTATTAAATATGGAGCTAATACATCAGCATACTCCGAAAGGAAGCTAATTGGTATACAGTCTGGGCCAGGAGACTTGCTTTTATTAAGTTGCTTCACTACTCCGAGGATATTTACTTCTACGTTACTCATTTTGGCAGCTGTTCTAGATTCGAATTCCGGAATACTTACTTCGTCTTCTTTTGTGAAGGAATTTCGGAAGGCTGTGTTTAGTAACTCTGCTTTGGCAGCACTGTCTTAGATAGTATCTCCATTGCTATCGTGCAGAGAAGGCATTGATTGCTTCTTGCCGCTAACATACTTCACATACGACCAGAATCTCTTTGGAATTTCTGCCAGGTTTCGAGACAAAGTTTCGTTGTGGAAACTGGTATAAGCATATCGCATTGAAGTCCGCGCTAAATTTCGAGCTTCTGTAAAAGATCGCCAGTCTTAGGGGTTTTCCGTCTGTTTAAATTTAGCATGTTTGTTTCGTTGTTTCTGCAACAGTGTTCTAAACCGTTCTGTGTACCAAGGACGAGCAGCTCCGTCGTTTGTTAATTTACTAGGTACAAATCTCTCAATTGCTGCCGATACTGTTTCTTTGAATGTAAGCCACATCTGGTCTACACGTATATTATTAATTTGGAATGAGGGGAGATTGTCTCTCAGGAAGGCGTCAAGTGAATTTTTAGCTGCTGTTTTGAACAGGTATATTTTGCGCTTATTTTTCAAGTATTTGGGGATTACATTATTCAGTCTTGCTACGACAACCCTGTGTTCACTAATCCCTCAATCGGTTTTGATGTTCGTTATTAACTCAGGATTATTTGTTGCTAAGAGATCAAGTGTGTTTTCACAACCGTTTACTATTCGCGTGGACTCATGAACTAACTGCTCGAAATAATTTTCAGATAATGCGTGTAGTACAATTTCGGGTGATATTTTATGCGTACCTCCGGAATTAAACATGTCTTTCCGCCAACATATTGATGGTAAATTAAAGTCACCACCAACTATTATCATATGAGTCGGGTACGTGTTTGAAATCAAACTCTAGTTTTCTTTGAACCTTTCAGCAACTGTATTATATGAACTGTGAGGTCGGTAAAAGGATCCAATTATTATTTTATTCCGGTTGCAAACAATTTCCTCTTCCCATACTAACTCACAGGAAGTATCTACTTCAATTTCGCGACAAGTTAAACTACTTCTGACAGCAACAAACACGCCACCGCCAACCGTGTGTAGCCTATCCTTTCGGACCACCGTTAGGTTGTTCGCAAAAATTTCGGCTGAGCTTATATCCGCCAGCCAGCTTTCAGTGCCTATAACGATTTGAGCATCAGTGCTTTCTATTAGAGCTGGGAGCTCTGGTACTTTCCCAACACAGCTACGACAATTTACAACTGTTATACCAATGGTTCCTGTATCTACGTTCTTCCAGTGTTCAGCCGGCATCCTTTGTGACTGAAGTCCTTCTTGTGTCTTCCCGAGACCCTGTAACCTAGAAAACCGACCAGTCCACGCCACACAGCCCCTGCTACCCGTGTAGCCGCCTCCTGCGTATAGTGGACACCTAACCTATTCAGCGGAACCCGAAACTCAACCACACTTTGGCGAAATTCGAGGAATCTGCAGCCTACACGGTCGGAGAACCGTCTGAGCTTCTGATTCAGACCCTCCGCCCGGCTCTGTATCAGAGGTCCGCAATCAGTCCTGTCGACTATGCTGCAAATGGTCAGCTCTGCTTTCATCTTGCAAGGAAGACTGGCAGCCTTTACCACTTCTGTTAGCCGCTCGAAACCAGAGAGAATCTCTTCTGATCCAAAGTAACACACATCATTGGTACCGACGTGAGCAACTATTTATTTACAACTTACAGAAAATAGACACACGTTTCAAAGTATTACTGTCCTTAAAAGTAGTCACCCGAATTGTGTATAGCCCGTTGGCAGCTTTGTGAAAGATACAGGATACCCTTAGCAGCGCCAGTTGTGTTGATAGTTCCAGTGGGGCGCTCTATTGTCTGACGAATTTGTGTAACAGTTCTGAAGCGAATGCCATGAAGAGCTTCCTTCAGTTTAGGAACCAAGTTGAAGTTACAAGATTTTAATTCCAGAGAGTATGCTACGTGCTACAGCACTTCCCAGCCATAACTACCGAACAAATGAGCCGCAAACTCGAGCCGTATTTGCGCGAGCGTTGTGCTGCAAAATGATGGGTGGATCCTGCAGTACGTGTGGCCGCATCTTTCTGTAAGCTGATCATTTCGGAACACAGCCTGCGACCAGCTTAGAGAAAGAAGCAGCTACGCTTTCTGCAGTACCCATCCATCCCTTTGCAGGGCAGGGCTCGGGTGCATACGGCGAGGATTGTGACTGATTTGTTTGATCAATGGGGCAGGGAAGTGCTGTTCCAATGACCACACTCCCCAGTCTTAAGCCCTTGTGACTTCAACTTGGTTACTGAATTGAAGGAGTCAGAGAAACTCGTCCGGCAATAGACCGTTCCACCTGAATTATCAGCATAACTGACGCTGCTAAAGGTATCCTAGCCCTTTAACATAACAGGCAACGGGTTATACGCACATTCCCTAAACATCTCGATGTATCTGATATCTAAAAGGTGTGTGGATAAAAATCCTGCGTCAAGTTTCCTTATTGAAAATGTTCGAGAATAACATATCTGATATCTGATGATGGGTTATCAAGAAACGCGTGATATTAAAGTCATTGATTCACCAGCTGACGACATTTTACTAAGTGACTTATTCTGAATTTGTGCAGTACAGTTCCAATTATAAATATAATCGCATGCTTCCTGTACGACTTGTTGCCGCATCTCCAATTAATCTGTTCTTATTTGATGTTTCGTTATTGTGTGCTGAATTAAGTCTTATGTTAATGTTATTGGCTGACATATGCACACTGAATATGATTGGTATAAATTTTGGGTTCAGTTCGGCCAAGATTCTAGTTTAGGAGTTAATTAATCCCTTTTCCATGCAGTATACTTTTACTGATTTTGTAAAGGTCAACACAAGTGACTCACTTACCAGGGCCACTTGATATCGTTAGATCATTTGCGCGAGAGTTAATAATTTAATAGCGGATTTTTTTAGGTGTGATATGCCTCTCAGCAGTCCCTCTGATGCTGATCTAATAGCTTTCCGGGAGGTGTGTGTTCAGGCTCGGTTGGTAAGTTTCAGAATGGACATTCTTTCCGCCGTAAACGTAACGTCACAATTAAGCTCCTAAAACCTCGCGATGTCATCCTCTGTCTAAGGAATCATTTGGATGTTGTATGGACGGGCATGTAGTCAGCAGACTACTATCAGACGTTCTCAGTTTTCTGTAACGAGGAACAGGTATCTTCCAGGCGATTCCTCAATTGTCCCCACATTGCTGAGTACATCGCGTCCTGTCACCCCACAAAACAAAAAAACCATGACAGTGCCGGGAATCGAACAGGGTCCTCCAGATGGCAGTCAGACACAGTGTCCAGACGCCTACATCGTTGATCTGTTCCTCAAGCGGCAGCGGTGTCATTTCGTCGCGTCAGCTTCGGAGGTACTAGTGGGCACGAACAGCCTCTCCGAGCACAAAAGACCGCTCTACGAACAGTTTCAGAGAACTATGAATATTATCTGCAAATTATTTGTGTAGAGTGTTAGGAAGGTGTCGAATATTTCGAAATGTGCTAGTGCTCATCGGAACAAGAACAGAAGTCCGGTAAACATATGTCTGGAAACGTATGCTTTGCGAGAGCTGAATACTTGTACAGAGGAAGCGCTTGAAGTGTGTGTTGTGGAAGTGAGCACATTTATTGCATTGCCACTCCATCACCAGGGTCGACAAACTACATTGTTGTCTTCCTGTATCAGAGCACTCTAGTTACACGTTAACATGTGCATTAAGTGTCTGTAGTCAGTTACGTGATTCGCGTTGGGTTTCTCCTTAGTTTAAGTTGTGATATTACACTTTTAAAAGTACGGATTGATTAGCACTTTTACTTTTCCCGCTACCTCTTAGCGATGGTTCAAATGGTTCAAATGGTCCAAATGGCTCTGAGCACTATGCGACTTAACTTCTGTGGTCATCAGTCGCCTAGAACTTAGAACTAATTAAACCTAACCAACCTAAGGACATCACACACATCAATGCCCAAGGCAGGATTCGAACCTGCGACCATAGCGGTCGCTCGGCTCCAAACTGTAGTGCCTAGAACCACACGGCCACTCCGGCCGGAAGCGATGGAAGCCCCCCACTTTCAGAAGTGATATGGCGGATACGATTTTGTGCTATGCCTTAGCGCATGAAATGCGCTCCGCCACACACCGTCAGGTGGCTTGCGGAGTATGGCTGTAGATGTAGATGTAGATGCTACCCTGTCCTCACTACGCTAAAAAAATATCCACGTTGCAACGATCTGATAAGCAGTTCAACCGATATTTTCAGCATCTTAGGGGGACAAGCTATCTAGCACCTTTACAGATTAAAAGTAGAAGTTCTCGAGTAGTCCGCACACCTGAGATGAACGAGAATGTGCTATATTTAGCGGGCGAAAATCCTGGAATCATTGTGCAACAATTAGCAGTTGCAAAAGGCGTGAGTCATCCTTTAGTCTGGGCGAAACTTCACGGACAGTTGTTGCAGCCATTCAATCTTCATCGCTTCCAGGCCACAGGGCCACAGCCCCCCTGTGCAAGATTGCTGTTCTGTCAATGTATCTTGACGTAGATCCTTTGTTTACACCTAATATTTTATGTACTGTCAATACGGGACGGGTTCGCAAGAGATTAGGAGTGAATTTTTCATAGTCTATATGTGTGAGACCAACTCCACGAAATTACAGAAAGAGGTTATCAATATTTCTTCTCAATCAACAGACGGGCAGACGTTTTGACAATAGATTAACACGGCCAAACGTGCTACCACAGAGATTAAATGGGGCTCATCACTAGGACTTTCTCATCAATGTTTGCCGTTCTTGCAGGTGGATGTGCCATGTCAAGAAGAACTGAAGATCTGGCTCACGGATGCTCACGCACGAGTACTTATTCACGAGCAATGTCTGTTACTATCTGATTCTGACATTTCTGGACCACTGGACAGGGAGGGAGTCCACACAACTTGGGCTCCAAGTTCTCCAAACCTCAATTCCCTAGATGTGTTGTTACGGACATATACTCTAAGAATGACGCACAACGGAGGAATTATCGCAATGGGAAGAAAATCGGTAGATGTGATGTACACGTATAGACAGACAAATGAATACAGTTTCAGCAAAACTGGATGATTTATTCAAGAGAAAGAGCTTCTCAAAATTGTACGAGTCAATAACGCATTCATCCACCTCTGGCCCTTATGCAACCAGTTACTTGGTTCATATTGATTGGTAGAGATGTTGAATGTCCTCCTGAGGCATATCGTGTCAAATTTAGTATAGTTACGCTTTAGATCGCCAAAATTCCAAACATTGGAGGAACATGCTCACAACGCTCCGGTTGTCCTCCTAGCCAAGACAGGGTTTGCTAAGCAGTGGAACCTCTAGCCGTTTGCAATCAGGCATTATCTTGCTGAAATGTAAGCCGAGAATGTCTTGTCATAAGGGTGCAAAATATGGTCGACGTATGGTTGTGCTTTAAAGGTCCCGCGGATGTCAACAGAAGGGGTCCTGCTGTGAAAAGAAGTGGCATCCCAGAACACCACTACCGGTTGTCGGGCCGTGTGGCGGACCACAATCAGGCTGGTATCACACTGCTGTCTGGAACATCTCCAGACACGTCTTCACTTCGAAGCGGGACTCACCACTGAAGTCAATTCTTCCCCTGTCTATGAGATTCCAGGCCGAAGACGCGTCTGGATATGCGCTGGACATCGGTAGGATAACAACCTGATTGTAGCCCGCCATACGGCTCGACAACCAGTAGTGATAATTTGAGGTGCCATTTCTTTTGACAGCGGCACCCATACAGCGCAGCGATACGTCGACGATATCCTTCATGACAAGCCATCCTGCGCTTACATTTCAGTACGATAATGCCTGCCCGCACACGGTGAGAGTTTATACCGCTAGTCATGACCGCCAAACCCTACCTTGTCCAGCAAGGTTGCTGGATCTCTACCCTAATTGAGAATTTTTAGAGTATTATGTGTGGGGCCCTCCCGCCATCTCGGGATTTTGACGATCTAACTCATCGATTGGACAGAATTTGTCACGATATCCCTCAGGGGGACATCCAAAAACCCTATCAATCAGTGTCAAGCTAAGTAACTGCTTGCACAAGGACCAGAGGTGGATGAACGCGTTATTGATTTGAATTTGTGTAGTTTTTTTTTTTTCCTTGAATGAATCATTCTGTGTCTCTGAAATTGAAATTATTTGTTTGTCTGTAGATGCTCATCACATCTACCGATTTCCGTCCCATGGATCGAGTCTCCAATATTTACTAGAGCGCTTCACAACTGCGTCAGCTTGAAACAATGCGTGATTTCTTATGCTGAAGGGCAGTGGCATGGCCTGCAAGTGTGGCCGAGCGGTTCTAGGCGCTTCAGTCCGGAACCGCACTGCTGCAACAGTCGCAGGTTCGAATCCTGCATCGAACATGAATGTGTGTGATGTCCTTAGGTTAGTTAGGTTTAAGTAGTTCTAAATTCTAGGGAACTGATGACCTCAGATGTCAAGTCCCATAGTGCTCAGAGCCATTTACACCATTTTTTTTCAGCAGTGCCATGCATCGGACGTCCCTTTGAATCCCTCCATCTAAAAAAGTATTTGTTTCCAGTGAAACTTCTCCTCTGAATGTAAAGAATGGCAGTTCTGGACAAACTGTTACGTTATTTCATTTTCAAACAGCTGAGCAAAACGCAACATACTCAGACAGTTTTCTCTTTACTTATTCTGATCATCACTAACCTGACATATTTTCAGCGCACCGCAATCTGACTTTCAATAATCCCTACAAAAGAATGGCCATGAGTAACAATAACGTATACCTTTCATGAATCACTTACCTCACAAAAATCTTTGTTACTGGAACTACTGCAATACAGCGAGCGCCAATACTGCCACCTAAAGAAAAGATTCTAACTACTGAAGGCGCTAACTACTGATAGTCATAGTTAGCAAATGAAAGATTTTGATGGAGAACAAACAATGTATTTACCTTAATAGCGTTCGAAAGTCATTATATAATTATGTGACATCCAATTAAACAAATTTCCTTTCTCTGACGGACACACGTCCAGATCGTGCTCTCATAGTAACCTCTCAAAACTCTGGCATCTCTCCCCCCATATGCACCACTGCTGGCGGCTCACCTCCAACTGCCCAACACTACACTAGCGAATATTCCAACAATGAGTCCAACCAGCCACAGACTGCACACAGCGCACTCAGCGATTTTCATACAGAGCACTACGTGGCGTTACCAACATAAAAACCTGAACAGCCTACTTAAAAAAAATGGTTCAAATGGCTCTGAGCACTATGGGACTCAACATCTGTGGTCATCAGTCCCCCAGAACTTAGAACTACTTAAACCTAGCTAACCTAAGGACGTCACACACATCCATGCCCGGGGCAGGATTCGAACCTGCGACCGTAGCAGCCTCGCGGCTCCGGACTGAGCGCCTAGAACCGCGAGACCACCGCGGCCGGCTAGCCTACTTACACCAGAACCTTGATTACTGGACTTTTTATCTTGTTTCGATGAGTACTACCCAAACTTGTCAACACATTCGACATACGCCGGATATACACTGATGGACCAAAACGTTATGGCCAACCCCACAACGAGACTGAACGCCACGTAGTAAGGAAAGAGTATAACCGGAGCAGAGACGAATGTGCAATTATTTTAGGAACTATATGGAACACAAATAGGCAAATCCACTGGCACAACGACTTTGACATAGGGCAGACTGTTATGGCCCGGCCAGTAGGAAAAAGCATCTCTAAATCGGCGACACTGGTCGACATTTCTCGCGCTGCAGTCATGCACATCTATGCAAAACAGTTGAACAACGATGAAATCACGAGTAGGAGACAATCTGTTGGACATCCACGCCTCGTCACAAAACATAAAGTCGGGGGCTTTCCTACTCTGTAAATCAAAATAGTAGACTCTCTGTAGCAGATCTGAAGACAGAGTAAAATGTTGGTGCCGCACTCCACTGCAGGTGACACTTACACGTGCCCAAGTTGACCCAACCACGTTCCCAACTACGACTGAATGTGTCAATGGGCCATCGAGATAGGACTGTACATCAATGCAAGCCTGTCACGTGGTGGAATGAACCACATTTCCAGTGAAACAATGTCGAGGTCTTTTCCAGATATGCAGTCATCCAGGCGATTGGATGCTCGAGACATTCATCGTGCCACAGATGCAGGACGGTGGGGCGATATTACGTGATTGGGAATATTGACCTGGACTACTTGCGATACTACTCTGAGGCATTACGACAGCAGTGGACTATGATAACATTATTGTGGACAAAATGCTTGATGTCTCCACCATCAATGGAAATGTGCTGCGTGATGGGATGAACCACGTGTCTTTTTACACCAGGTTGTTGGTCGTATGCGTTTATGGAGCCAATCAGGAGTTTGGCTGCCAGAGACTTGTAGCACGCCACGGCTGTAGGACGGGAAGGCAATGGGGGATATCCATCTCAGCTGCATGTGGTAGTAAACGGGGGCACCGTAGCAACTGCGGCAAGATGTGGTTCACAAGCAGTGCGGTACTAATTTGGAATACTTCTCCGCATAAGATAAACATTATTTCATCATTCCCACATTTTAGTAAAACCCAAAGGTCAGTCTTACTTGATCACTTTTACTACCCAGTAGCAGAATCTTGGCAACATGTGAATTACGAAGCGTAAAAGAAAAATGAGCAAAATATCTTTATACAAGTAGCTGTCCTGTAGATTCAGCCAATAGAACAAAGTTAGCCCTCAAAAAAAGGTGAACATATATTTACATAACATCAAATATTATAGTATATACTTATATTAAACTAATAATAAAGTACCAGAACCTAATAAAACGCGAACGTTAGGAACAAAAATTTTTGGAGAGGCAGTACTCGAATCACCGGCTCAACAATCAACTAAACAGCAGACAGTGACGCTACTCATTACGCTACAACAACAACGTAGCCCACTCGTCTAATCATAGCGCTCAAAACCTTACTCGTAGATATGTTACTAATTGAAATTTAATTACAACAAATTGTACCAAGAACAATGCGTTTTGGGTGGATCTTCAGTGTGCTCAAAACCTTACTCGTAGATACGTTACTAATTGAAATTTAATTACAACAAATTGTACCAAGAACAATGCGTTTTGGGTGGATCTTCAGTGTGTCGCTGACTTCAAATAGCCTACTCTCATAATACGCAAGTTACAATAATTCTTTTGCCACGAATATGACGTTTCTCTTTATTTTATTGGAACGAATCACACAGTTAACAATGGGTTTTCCAGTGATTCTCAATTTTCTGGTGCTCAGAAACGGCATATATACATACAGGTTTGAAATGGATGCCAATATGGCGCCTCACAACTCTGTACTGAAGGGAGTCGGCGTGCGTGTGACGTAGGTGGCGTTGTACGATCTCATTGGTCAACGCAGAGGTGCACTCTCAGAATATCTGACATGCCAGATATTGCTCTGCACTTCCGGAAAGACTCCAGAATGTGCTATTCATCTACTTCTACATCTACATACATACTCCGCAATCCACCATACGGTGCGTGGCGGAGGGTACCTCGTACTAAAACTACCATCTTCTCTCCCAGTTCCACTCCCAAACAGAACGAGGGAAAAATGACTGCCTATATGCCTCTGTACGAGCCCTAATCTCTCTTATCTTATCTTTGTGGTCTTTCTGCCAAATGTAAGTTGGCGGCAGTAAAACTGTACTGCAGTCAGCCTCAAATGCTTGTCCTCTAAATTTCCTCGCTAGCGTTTCACGAAAAGAACGCCTCCTTTCCTCCAGAGACTCGCACCCCTGTTCCTGAAGCATTTCCGTAACACTCGCGTGATGATCAAACCTACCAGTAACAAATCTAGCAGCCCGCCTCTGAATTGCTTCTATGTCCTCCCTCAACCCGACCTGATAGGGATCCCAAACGCCCGAGCAGTACTCAAAAATAGGTCGTATTAGCGTTTTATAAGCGGTCGCCTTTACATATGAACCACATCTTCCCAAAATTCTACCAATGAACCGAAGACGACTATCCGCTTTCCCCACAACTGCCATTACATGCTAGCCCCACTTCATATCGCTCTGCAATGTTACGCCCAAATATTTAATCGACGTGACTGTGTCAAGCGCTACACTACTAATGGAGTATTCAAAGATGACGGGATTCTTTTTCCTATTCATCGGCATTAATTTACATTTATCTATATTTAGAGTTAGCTGCCATTGTTTACACCAATCACAAATCCTGTCAGTCATCTTGTATCCTCCTACAGTCACTCAAAGACAACACCTTCCCGTACACCAGAGCATCATCAGCAAACAGCCGCACATTGCTATCCACCCTATCCAAAAGATCATTTATGCAGATAGAAAACAACAGGGGGCCTACCACACTTCTCTGGGGCACTCCAGATGATACCCTAACCTCCGATGAACACTCACCACCGAGGATAACGTCCTGGGTTTTATTACTTTGGAAGTTTTCGAGCCACTTACATACTTGGGAACCAATCCCATATGCTCGTACTTCAGTCTGGAACCGAGCGACCGCTACGGTCGCAGGTTCGAATCCTGCCTCGGGCATGGATGTGTGTGATGTCCTTAGGTTAGTTAGATTTAATTAGTTCTAAGTTCTAAGCGACTGATGACCTGAGAAGTTAAGTCGCATAGTGCTCAGAGCCATTTGAACCATATGCTCGTATCTTAGTTAGGAGTGTGCAGTGGGGCACCGAGTCAAACGCTTTCCGGAAGTCAAGGAATATGGCATCCGTCTGATACCCTTCATCCATGGTTTGCAAGATATCATGTGAAAAAAGGGCGAGTTGTGTTTCGCAGGAGCAATGCTTTCTAAAGCCGTGCTGATGCATGGACAGCAACTTCTCTGTCTCAAGGGAATTCATTATATTCGAACTGAGAATATTTTCGAGAATCCTGCAACAAACCGAATTTGAAGATATTGGTCCACGCTATGACGTCAGAAACTCGGCACGCTCAACGTTTGGATGCACGGTCCGTGTGCCGACGGCTTGAGCGGGGCACAAGTGCCTACCCTGCCAGACTGCGGCTCGGCTGGGCCCTGCTCCCCGCCATAAGTCACGGGTTCCCAATTAGGGCGCCGGCTCGCCCTGCGCGCCCCGGCTCGGTCGGCCCTCGTCGAGCAGAGCGCAGCGGCGGCCACTGCGACAAAGGAATTCGCCCGCGGCGGAACGCTGCCCCAGCGCGGCGCGGCGCGGCGCTGCGTCTTTGGCGCGGCCGGCCCCTGTGCATCTCCGCCGACTCGGGCGCCCGTGCCGTAGGTCGTGCCTGCAGGCCGCCCGACCCTCCTGTACAGACTCCACGCAGCAGTCGCTCACGGTTGCGTGCTTCGATCTGAACAGCGCGGGGACGAGGAGTGACACGTAGCGGGCTACCGCAGCGTTGGTGGTTGGCGACAGCACTTACGAACTATAAGCCTCATCGCGCTTCCCATCTTCTCCGTCCTCATGGCCCACAAGAGAGGCCGAGCTTTCGGCCCCTCTGCTCTTACTATTTTCAGAATATTCTTATTATTTTCGTGGGAAACGGCATAGAAACACATGCCCCACACTACTGGCCATTAAAATTGCTACACCACAAACATGACGCGCTACAGACGCGAAATTTAACCGACAGGAAGAAGATGCTGTGATACGCAAATGATTAGCTTTTCAGAGCATTCAAACAAGGTTGGCGCCGGTGGCGACACCTACAACGTGCTGACATGAGGAAAGTTTCCAACCGATTTCTCATACACAAACGGCAGTTGACCGGCGTTTGCCCGTGAAACGTTATTTTGATGCCTCGTGTAAGGAGGAGAAATGCGTACCATTACGTTTCCGAATTTGATAAAGGTCGGATTGTAGCGTATCGCGATTGCGGTTTATCGTATCGCGACATTGCTGCTGGCGTTGGTCGAGATCCAATGACTGTTAGCAGAATATGGAATCGGTGGGTTCAGGAGGGTAGTACGGAACGCCGTGCTGGATCCCAACGGCCTCGTACCACTAGCAGTCGAAATGACAGGCATCTTATCCGCATGGCTGTAACGGATCGTGCAGCCACGTCTCGATCCCTGAGTCAACAGGCGGGGACGTTTGCAAGACAACAACCACCTGCACGAACAGTTCGACGACGTATGCAGCAGCATGGACATCAGCTCGGAGACCGTGGCTGCGGTTACCCTTGACGCTGCATCACAGGCAGGAGCGCCTGCGATGGTGTACTCAACGACGAACCTGGGTGCACGAATGACAAAACGTCATTTTTTCGGATGAAACCAGGTTATGTTTACAGCATCATGATGGTCGCATCCGTGTTTGGCGACATCGCGGTGAACGCACATTGTAAGCGTGTATTCGTCATCGCCTTACTGGCGTATCACCCGGCGTGATGGTATGGGGTGCCATTGATTAAACGTCTCGGTCACCTCTTGTTCGCACTGAAGGCACTTTGAACAGTGGACTTTACATTTCAGATGTGTTACGACCCGTGGCTCTACCCTTCATTCGATCCCTGCGAAACCCTACATTTCAGCAGGATAATCCACGACCGCATGTAACACGTCCTGTACGGGACTTTCTGGATACAGAAAATGTTCGACTACTGCCCTGGCCAGCACATCCTCCAGATGTCTCATCAATTGAAAATGTCTGGTCAATGGTGGCCGAGCAACTGGCTCGTCACAATACGCTTGTCACTACTCTTGATGAACTGTGGTATCGTGTTGAAGCTGCATGGGCAGTTGTACCTGTACTCGCCATCCAAGCTCTGATTTCTCAGGATCTATGCACCCAAATTGCGTGAACATGTAATCACATGTCAGTTCTAGTATAATATATTTGTCCAATGAATACCCGTTTATCATCTGCATTTCTTCTTGGTGTAGCAATTTTAATGGCCAGTAGTGTAATTACGTGCAAATCAAGCGTCGTCTCTTCTAGGTTTCTATAGTGGGTTATAAACCGGCGTCTAAACAGTCATGGTACTGACAAGAACAATAAATCGACTGTACAGTGACTCACAATTTTGGAACGATTAAAGAGAATGTTGTCAGAGCGGTCGCTCAGTTCTTACAGACAAAAGGTGCAGGAGGAAGAGGTGACAATAAAAAAAAAAGAGAAGAAGGAAGGTTAGTTTAGCACCCCGTCGATGTTAATTATTTAATTATCTGCGTGTTCGTCCGCTTCCGTAGCTCAATAGTCAGCGTGTCTGGCTGGTATGCGGAGCAGTCGTTTTCGCATCAGTGTACCGCCAGGAATTTTTCCTTGGTTGAACCGGAACGGGTGCACTCAGTCTCGTGGTAACAATTGCAGAGCTACTGGAGTTGAGTACTATCGGCTTCATGATCAAGAAAACCGTCGACGACCGGAAGACTTCACGCCTCTCCATACCACATCCGAATGGCGTCATTGGCAGAGGATAACACATTCGCCCGCCCGCCGAATTGACCTTCCTGGCCGGCCGGAGTGGCCGAGCGGTTCTAGGCGCTACAGTCTGGAATCGCGCGACCGCTACGGTCGCAGGTTCGAATCCTGCCTCGGTCATGGAAGTATGTGATGTCCTTAGGTTAGTTAGGTTTAAGTAGTTCTAAGTTCTAGGGGACTGATGACTTCAGATGTTAAGTCCCATTGTGCTCAGAGCAATTTGAAGCAAATTTGACCCTCCTGGGCTAGAATGAGGAACTTTGAGGTATATGTACATCCGCTGCCGCAGTGGCTTACTGTGACCAGTTCAGTATCAACAACAGCTTAAGTTCAGCACTGGAGTAATATGCTACGTAGAGGCATGCAACACTTAATGCGTGGTCAGGACAGTGGCTTCACTGTCAGCAGGTCATATACAGCATGATGTTGCCAATCGGTGACATGTCACTCAAAGTGATGTGTCTAAGATGTGGACAAAGTACAGGGGGACGGGAAATGGGAAGGATAGTTCTCGCAATATTCGTCTTAGTATGACAACACCAATGCAAGATCGTTTCCTCCAACGGTCGGATCGCAGATTCCCAAAATCAACTGTCAGAAATATTGGAAATCACTTCTCCCAGGCAATAGGGATGTATCTGAGACCAAACAGTGAGTAGAAGATTGCATCAGTGTGATCTTCATTCCAGAAGACCAATGAGAAGTTTTGCACTGAACCAGCGGAACCGACGCAATCTAAGGACCTGGGCTCTTGCGCGTCAGCATTGGACCATTGCAGAATGGAGTAATGACATGTTTGTTGACCAGATTAGGAATGGTAGGGGACAGGGCACTAGACGTATTAGGGTTTGGAAAAGCGCTATACGACACCAGCAACGCTGATTCATTCAAGCAGTCCATCGGTTTGCAGGGGGAAGTGTAATGCATGGGTTCAGCAGTAGAGGGTAGGAGGAGTCGGGGTACGCCAAGGAGAAGGTACCTGGATTCGGTTAAATTGATTTTGAAGACATCAGAAGAGGCACCAATGTTAGCACTGAATAGGGGATCATGGAGGAATTTTATAAGGGGGACTATGCTCCAGACTGAACGCTGAAAGGCATAATCAGTCTTAAATGATGATGATGATGATGATGACTGTAATGCTCTGAGCGCCAACAATTATGGGACAACGGATCCCTCTAATTCCTATTTACCGTAATCTGATTGGTCCCCAATACCTCCAATAGCTCCTACAAACGATTGTAAGGCCCTGCAGATGTGAAATCGGTGACAACTTCATCCTAGTCGATGACAATGCAAGACCACACCGTTCTCTAGCAATGTCTCTGTATCTTCAAACATGCTGCGTCAACCGAGTACATTGGCCAGCAAAATCCCCAGACATGAATACAACTGAGCATCCATGGGACCTGTTACAGGTGGCTACTGCACAGCGTCCAAGTCCACCTGAGAGTCTTCAAGAATTCACTGACGCTGCCCTTGAGGAGTAGGACCTCATACCCCAAGTTAAACTTTATGGTCTCATCCAGAGCATGCCTCGCAGAGCGAAAGAAGTCGTCCGTATGAGGGGAGGACATATTCACTAATAAAGACTGATAATCATCATCATGAGATAAAGATTTTCACTATTTTTGGTTTCAGGATGTACACTTTGGAGTCTGCTCTGTTTCGTAACGATTTTTGGCAACTAACCAAAGTAGTACTTGTTTTCAGAAAGAATTAGGTTTATTTTGTTAATAAGGCAATGTATAAACCTCAATGGATATACTATAATAAATCATTGCAGTAAACTTTATGATATTCAGAACTTTTGTTGATATACACATGATGACGTAATCGTCTGTTAACATTTGAAAATAGAATAATTCAGGAATTATGTAGGCGGAGAGGTAAAAATTGAGACACATACCAGAAACGATCTGGGGTTTTATTGAAACCAAAACGAGTGCAACAACTGGCCGACAGTTGACGCTCGGCAGAAACGCGTCAGCGGCGCTGCATGAGAATCGTGTATAAAATGAGCTGTAGTGAAGAGGGAGATCATTCCTAGCCTGGCTAGAAGCTGCTGCTTTTAATCTGGATGGCGCTGCACTCCATATTGCTACACGTGTGAAAGATCTCGTGCTCATATCGTTTGATGAGGATTGCGTGCTGAGCGACCACGTCCAACATACTTAGCCTCCGCGATACCTGGACCTCAATTAGTGTGATTATTGGTTCTGGTGTTACCCGAAGTCGCAAGTCTACAGCGATCTTCCGACATCAATAGGAATGCAAAAAGACAACATCAGACGGCAGTTTCTCACCATACCAACCGGTGTGCTGTACAGTGCTGTTCAAAACATTGTCCCTCGACTACAGGTATTGTTGATGAATGATGGCCGATATGTTGAGTATTTGTTATAAAGAACATCGTCTTTGCTAAAAATCAATTTTTATGCTAATTATTGCTTTCGGATCATATGTAGTTCAACTTTTGGTCATTGCACACTTTTCATGGTTTCAGTAAAGCCCGTCATTTCAAGCATGTGTGTCGATTTTTGCCCCTCTACCTACATTATTCCATGAAGTGTTGTATTTTCAAATGTTAACGGACTTACGGGTTACCCCGTACAGACACAAGGTGAGTCAGCTGTGCCGTTATATGCAACGTGCGATGTTGTATCTGGCCTTCCAATACAAAAGGCGAGATTTTCATGTTCTCTTGCTCGCTACGCCCAAACGATTAGTCCTGCAGAACATGAAAATCTCGAGCAAGGTTTTTGAAAGCGTGATATAACATTGCGGGCTGGATAAAACGACACCGGTAGGGGCAGCTGAATCACCCTGTATATATATATATATATATATATATATATATATATAATAACTGTGAGATTATATGCAACTGGTGTTTTAAACTCTAATTAATTGTTGACAACAACCTTCATAACGGAGTAAGTGTATTATGAGGCTGTTGTCAGAATGCCCAGCTGTTTAAAAAGATGTTTACAAGAGGTTCTAGAGTGAAAAAGTAAATCAACATTTGATATATTCGTCTACAAACTCCGATAATATCTGTAACGCAGTATTTGCAGAGTTTTGATTTTAAGAATAATATTTAACTTCCAGCTCAAGTTCTTATCATTATAAACACGTCAGAATTTAGAATATTCTGTTTCAGTTATTGATTTACCCTCATGCATAATTCAAATGGTTCAAATGGCTCTGAGCACTATGGAACTTAACATCTGAGGTCATCAGTACTCTAGAACTTAGAACTACTTAAACCTAACTAACCTGAGGACACCACACACATCCATGCCCGAAGCAGGATTCGAACCTGCGACCGTAGCGGTTGCGCGGTTCCAGACTGAAGTGCCTAGAACCGCTCGGCCACACCCGCCTGCGTGCATTATTCCCAAAGGGATGGTCAGGCCTTGTGAAGTACCGAATTGCAAGTATTGTAGTTTATATAAGTGCAGTGTCAGTCTATTTGCAAAGAACTAGTTACAAATTTTGAACAAAATATTACTCGTATTTACATTTTCAAGTGGTGAGATTACTCCATTACGCTTGACTGTGATACTTGTATCGTCAGCGAAGAAAGTTTGAATATGAGATTGAGGATACTTATACAACAAGGACAAGAGTGGACAAAATATTGATCACTGTAATACACCAGTAGTGATTGTTCACCATTCTTAAGACGCTGTTTCATTTTGTACGCGCCCTGCGTTTCTTCACGCCGTCGACTTTAGAGTACAACTGGGCAAGGACGTAGCAATGGTCTCTTTATAGCGCAAGGTCGGCTTTCGCCTGTAATGGTTTAGGGAAAGTTGTTGTAGTTGTTGTTGATGTTGTTGTTTTGGTCTTCAGTCCTGAGACTGGTTTGATGCAGTTCTCCATGCTACTCTATCCTGTGCAAGCTTATTCATCTCCCAGTACCTACTGCAACCTACATCCTTCTGAATCTGCTTAATGTATTCATCTCTTGGTCTCCCTCTACGATTTTTACCCTCCACGCTGCCGTCCAATGCTAAATTTGTGATCCCTTGATGCCTCAGAACATGTCCTACCAACTGATCCCTTCTTCTTGTCAAGTTGTTCCACAAATTTCTGTTCTCCGCAATTCTATTCAATACCTCCTCATTAGTCATGTGATCCACCAATCTAATCTTCAGCATTCTTCTGTAGCACGACATTTCGAAAGCTTCTATTCTCTTCTTGTACAAACTATTTATCGTCCATGTTTCACTTCCATACATGGCTACACTCCATACAAATACTTTCAGACACGACTTCCGGACACTTAAATCTACACTCGATGTTAACAAATTTCTCTTCTTCAGAAACGCTTTCCTTGCCATTGCCAGTCTACATTTTATATCCTCTCTACTTCGACCATCATCAGTTATTTTGCTCCCCAAATAGCAAAACTCATTTACTAATAGAAGCCTCTCATTTCCTAATCTAATTCCCGCAGCATCACCCGATTTAATTCGACTACATTCCATTATCCTCGTTTTGCATTTGTTGATGTTCATCTTATATCATCCTTTCAAGACCATGTCCATTCCGTTCAACTGCTCTTCCAGGTCCTTTGCTGTCTCTGACAGAATTACAATGTCATCAGCGAACCTCAAAGTTTTTATTTCTTCCCCACGGATTTTAATTCCTACTCCGAATTTTTCTTTTGTTTCCTTTACTGCCTGCTCAATACACAGATTGAATAGCATCGGGGAGAGGCTACAACGCTGTCTCACTACCTTCCTAACCACTGCTTCCCTTTCCTGCACCTCTGCTCTTATAACTGCCATCTGGTTTCTGTACAAATTGTTAATAGCCTTTCGCTCCATGTATTTTATCCCTGCCACCTTTAGAATTTGAAGGAGAGTATTCCAGTCAACATTGTCAAAAGCTTTCTCTAAGTCTAAAAATGCTAGAAACGTAGGTTTGCAGTTCCTTAATCTATTTTATAAGATACGTCGTAGGGTCAGTATTGCCTCACGTGTTCCAACATTTCTACGGAATCCAAACTGATCCTCCCCGAGGTCGGCTTCCACCAGTTTTTCTATTCGTCTGTAAGGAATTCGTGTTAGTGTTTTGCAGCCGTGGCTTATTAAGTATTATTAGGAAAAGTAGGAATTTAAATTCCTTTACTGCCGAACAATAATGTTGTTATGCAGTGCAGTCCCCTTCCTCGGGGACGGGAGCTTCGTCGAGGTGTATCACTCGCAGCACTAGCTGAGATGGTGAAGGGAGATAGAAGGAAAAATCTGAGAATTTGCTAAGAGAGAAACGCTAAATGGAAGTGGCCAGGCGGTGATCTGAACTCTTCTCTTCTCGAATAGTCTACGCATCCGGCGCCTTAAGCGACGAACCACCTCCTTCAGATGGTCGTTCTATGGAGAGCGCAAAGTGATGACAATCTGAACGACGATTAGGTGTTTGGGAGGAACTGGTGAAGGCTGGAGTTGGAGGGGGGGGGGGGGGGGGGAGCAGAGACGAAAATTGGATTCGGGCTGCGTCGTGGCCAGCTGCCACCGCTGCCACCAGCACTCATCCATCAGGCGGCGTTATTTATTGCCGCATTTTCGCTGTTTATTACGGATCACTCTGTAATTTATCACCATGCGCTGAAAAATATATTTTCATCAAACGGTTATTAACATTTTAGGTGACGCCGAACTAGTAATGAATGTAATGTGCTGTTGACAAAAAAAAAAGATGCAATAATTAGCTCTGGCCATGGGTGTAGCGGGGGCAAGGGGGGGAGGGTTTGAGGTAGGGGAGAGTGGGTATGATGGTCGGCCTGAGGGTGGGGTGGGCTGTTTGGGCTTGCAAAATAACAACATGCGCTACAGCATCCCGATCGGTTTCATTTGGCCGAATCAGCTGCCGTTGTTCATTTCCGTTGTCAGCACCTTGACGATAGTTCAAGCGTGATTCCTTTTATCCTTTGGTAAGACAAAGGCACCATTAGTTTTTGTACCAACGTAGAGATAGGGGCCTTGTAAATTTCGTTTGGCGAGAAGATGGCCATGAGGAGAGAACAGCTACGCTCTGTATAACAAAGCATTGGAAAGGCTGCTTGCTATTGCGTATCCTTCACATTTTGAAGTGAGCGCGGTGACCCGCTTTCCGTATGCTGAGAAAAAAAGATTATTGAAATATACTTTGAAGTTCAGACAGTCTATAGAGATATTTTTAGTATAGTACAGTGAGACAATGGTACGGCTTCGGGTGAGACGAAGTGATGAGTACAAACAAGCAAGAAGTGGACGTCCGTTTGTAGTAGCTGGCGACTTTCACCAAAACGTGACCGAAAGTTTGAGACGAAAATCGACGATGTGGAATTAAGGAATTACCCGACTGTTTCGCTTACGTTTCACAAACGTTTGCTACTGTAATTTGTGTGCTCGTTGGATTCTGAGATTTCTTTCAGCTTTCACGTTCCTGCTACGAAACTCAGATACAGTTTTACTTGAATAAATTGCTACAAGTACGAGACATATGAGGTAGTAATGCCCGTTAGGAGTGATCGTAGATCGAAAAGCGGATGTCGACTCTGACGCCTCACTTAATTAAATACTTTGTTTCAATAATCGTGTTTGTTAACAAAATATATACCTTAGCTGCATAGACTCGAACCATCGCATCGAAAACCAGCGCACGGAACCTGTTCCGTATTGTGCTGCAGTGAACCCCCCTTGCATCCCCCGAATTGTTAATATTTACTTCCGAACGCAATATCGTAGCGTCCAGCACAATTCAGGGGATGGCGCTGTGTCATAGTATTGCTCTTTGTCAATAGCTACCACATTTGTCGTGTCTATGCACTGAGTAAAGACGTGAGTTCCACACCAGACAGCATTCGACAACAGACCATTGAGTGGGCTCACATCAGTTCACAGTGCAAACACTGCCCTCGATCATATTCCGAAACTAAATGCAGTCTATCGCGGAGTGAAAAAACTGTTGATACTGACCCATTCGTCCAGGTAGCTCGCTGCCTGCTTCCACATCCCCATACCCCCCTCCCCGAGTGATCTTCGAGAGGATTAGGCTATGATGCCGGCACTGGACTTCACTCCCTCCCTCTTCTCAGTATCATCACCAACACCACAAGGACGACACTACCAAATACCTGCTCTTATCACCCTCATCCATACGAATCAGTTATACTCACAAAATTTGTCACGCTAGCTACCTACTAGGGACGACTAGGAAGAGTTGTACCAGGCAATGAGCCACACTGGTCCAACAGTGTACTGCGAAACGTCAAGAGTAGCTGCGAAGGGCAAATGAAAACTGAAGAAGTCATGTATTAAGTTACAGAATGAGATTTTCACTCTGCAGCGGAGTGTGTGCTGATAAGAAACTTCCTGGCAGATTAAAACTGTGTGCCCGACCGAGACTCGAACTCGGGACCTTTGCCTTTCGCTGGCAAGTGCTCTACCATCTGAGCTATCGAACCACGACTCAAGCCCGGTACTCACAGCTTTACTTCTGCCAGTATCTCGTCTCCTACCTTCCAAACTTCACAGAAGCTCACCTGCGAACCTTGCAGAACTAGCACTCCTGAAAGAAAGGATACTGCGGAGACATGGCTTGCCCGCGAAAGGCAAAGGTCCAGAGTTCGATTCTCGGTCGGGCACACAGTTTTAATCTGCCAGGAAGTTTGGTATTAAGTTACAGATTTGTTTTTCCTGCACGGCAGTGCGCACTACTAAGAAAAATCGGAAATCACGCCGTGTTTCAAATGGGAGTTGTTTCACTGTGCTCCGTACAGCCCTGATTAGATACTCAGTAATTACCACTTCATCCCCTACAAGAAAGAACGACAATCGCCACAGTATTTCGTAAGCTGTCAGGTCATAGTTACGGTTGCCGGTGCTTGTGTATGGCAATGAGGGAAGTCGAAATCTCGTCCTCTTCAACGATAAGTGCTTTACCAGTCAGTCACCATCAACGAAGGATGAATCCTGAACAATACTAGCTACTCGTCCTGAGAGACGTCAGGAAAACCACACTGAAAGATCCGACAGGCAAAACACCAAGAATTGGCCGCGAATGGAAAAATACTTTCATAAGCAACTTCAGGTTGAAGTTTTAATACTTATATAGTTCAAAACGCAATTACATTAGTTTTCATTTTCTGAATAGCTGAATGGAAATTAGTTTGCGATCCATCCCGGTATTACGAAGTATGAAAGCTGCATGGCACTCGGTACCAAACGATTCGGCGATTCATTCTTGACAGCGAGGTATGGTCCCCTATTTCTATTTGTTTTTGTCTTGAAACGGGTCTATTGAGAGTTTGTTATTTGCGTTTTTGGAATTTGTACATACTAAGGATATCTCAAACGCTAAGCGACATTTCTGAATCGAATATTATTCCCGCGCAGTCTTTGGTCACAGAAGCTCTGTCGCTGGAATATGGTTTTGTCATGGCTGCTTGGCAGCGAGGAGCGCGGGATTTCTATAGTTAAGAGTAGCAGTGAGGCAGACACCAAGAAGAGGACTCGTGGCAATGTGGACGTAAACTGTTTAAGGGTACCCTCCGCCACGCACCGTACGATGGCTAGCAGGTTATCTATATTATATGTGTAGATGTAAATGTAGAAGCAATATGATTTGTGTTTGAATATAGCGAAGCAGAGGAGAAAGTTTCGATTAATAATTTAGAATGAAATAAGATGTAATGAGATTAGAAAATCATACGAAGAGGACAGAAGATAATAGTTTTTATGTAGTTGCATTGCAGTCACGCGTAGTTTGGAAGCATTGTTGTATGGGACATCCCCATCAGGGAACTTTAGATTTTTCATAAAAACCGAGTAATTTTTACTGTAAGGTATTTATCATGTTTATTAATTACTTGTCTAACATCTGTGAGAGTAAGAGTCTGATATCAAATTTGCCATTTGTCAATATTAATGAGTGTTATAACATGAATTTTATAAAAATGGCTTTGTGCACTATGGGACTTAAGATCTGAGGTTATCAGTCCCCTAGAACTTAGTACTACTCAAACCTAACTTACCTAAGGACATCACACACATCCATGCCCGAGGCAGGATTCGAACCTGCGACCGTAGCAGTCACACGGTTCCGGACTGAAGCGCCTAGAACCGCTCGGCCACCGCGGCCGGCTGAATTTTATACAAGTAATAATATATCAGATAATTTAAAAATAGTTTGCTAAAGAAATATTTCACCTACGAGCATTGTCCATATCCTCTAGCCAAGTCTTTTCTTTTTAAAGAGTGTCTTACTCAATGGTGTGTATAAAATAGTTTACTTGTTCTCTGGAGCGTTGCACTAAGCTCTCATCATCTGTAGTTAGACATTAGCAGCTGGTGAATAGAGAGCAGCAAGCACCGCGTTTCCAAGCAATTACAGTACGAGGTAATATATTTTCATTTCAGGATCAGTTTACTACGAAAATTGTCAACACACAGTGACCATGATCCTAACAGCATTATTAGGCAGATCATTAACGCACAGGGACTACTTTGTTTAATTAAAGAGATTAATAGTAAAGTTCAGGATTTAATCGGTTGGCACAATTTTGAAAGAACATAAAACAGGGCCAAATTCGTGTAGTATTCTCGCAGTCAGAGATATATGGTTTCTCTCGCCGTTGGAAACGCACAAAGACACCCTAAGCTAAACAACAGTAAAGTTTTAATCAGCCAACCAAGCCAGTACGAGTTCAAAACCAAAAGAAAATAATTACGAGGTGTATTCGGAAAGCAAGGTCCGATTAGGCGAGAAATGGAAACCACTGTGAAAATCCGATGGAACTTTGCACAGGTGTGTTGGGCAGTGTCATTAGTGCGCCTGTCGATCGCTTCGTGTCGCTCTTTTCAGCTCAGAGCGCAAAGTGACCACACAAAAATGCCTAAAACAACATTATCTCCCGCCAAGCATGTGGATCTGGTGGAAGATTTCGCCTGAAGCTATGCAGCCCACATAATATAAATGTCATGAGTTTCTTTCTTCAAGACAATTTTCAGGCGCATTCTGCAGGGGAAACGAAGATACTCCTGCAGGGTATCGATGCGAAGTGTTTGATCACCCCCAATACAGCCCTTAATTGGCTCCCTCCGTTGTTCAGCACCACTCATATGAACCGCTGGCGACAACATTTTGGCACAAACAACGAAAGGCAGACCAACGTAGAGAATTGGCAGAATGCACAGGCGGCTGCTTCTGTGACGAGGGTACTGGAAAGTTCGTACAACGCCACGACAAATTTCTAAGTCAGAGCGTCGACAACTTAGAGAGGTAGCTGGAAGGTGTGGCTAATTGGTGGGAATAAAAAAATTTTGATTTTCACTGTGGTTTTCATTTCGCGACCGATCGGACTTTACTTTCCGAACAGCCCTCGTATTACAGGAAACCTTCACCAGCTCCTTGCTTTCTACAGTATTTCTGGTTTGAAGTGTCTTCGAGCATTTACCATCGACATATTGGCTGTTTCTATGCTTTCGAATACCACCGAGTTCCTGATGTTTGTGAAGCCTTTCGCATAGGAATTTGAAGACTTTTGCTGTACTCCCAGTGTGCGATGCCTATATTTAATTACACAGCTTCGTGAGACGCGCCACGTAGACGGGCTTTATGTAGGACAGAGACTGGGGCTGGGTTGTGGTAGGGGCTGGGGGCTCCCTCAAAGGGCCGAGACGCGGGCATCCTGTCCGCGGCAAGGGCGTGCGTGGCCTGTGCGGTGCGGTGAGCGTGGTGCGTGCGCCCGACAGCCGCAGGACCTGCCCTGCCCTTCGCCCTTCCGGTCGATAGCGTCTCTGCTTGCTGCGTCCTAGGGCACCGACTTCTGCCCAGAGAGCTCCTTGCCCGCCGAGGTGTCTGCCCTCCGCTACTGGACGACGCGTTTATCAATTTAATTGAAGCATCAAAGAAACTGGTGTAGGCATGCGTATTCAAATACAGAGATATGTAAACAGGCAACGCCTATATAAGACAAGTGTCTGGTGCAGTTAGATCGGCTACTGCCGTTACAAGATTTAAATGAGTTGGAACTCATACGAGTGATGGGACACAGCGCCTCCGAGGCAGCAATGAAGTGAGGATTTTCCCGTACGACCAATTCACGAGTGTATCGTGAATCTCAGGATTCCGGTAAAACATCAAATCTCCGACATTGATGAGGCCGGAAAAAGATCCTGCAAGTACGGAACCAACGACGACTGAAGAGAATTTTTCAACGTGATAGAAGTGCAACCCGTCCGCAAATTGCAGCAGATTTCAGTGCTGGGACATCCGCATGCGAACCATTCAAAGATCCATCGTCGATATGGGCTTTCGGAGCCGAAGGCCCACTCGTGTGCCCTTGATGACTGCACGACACAAAACCTTACACCTCGTCTGTGCTCATCAACATCAACATTGGACTGGTGATGACTGGAAATATGTTGCCTGGTAGGACGAGTCTCGTTTCAAATTGTATCGAGTCGGTGGAAGTGTCTACGGCGCTACAGTCTTGGACTGCGGCTGGTCCCGGCGGAGGTTCGAGTCCTCCCTCGGGCATGGGTGTGTGTGTGTTTGTCCTTAGGATAATTTAGGTTAAGTAGCGTGTAAGCTTAGGGACTAATGACCTTAGCAGTTAAGTCACACACATTCGGTGGAAGTGTACGGATATGGAGGTAACCTCATGAAACCATGGACGCTGCATCTCAGCAGGGGACTGTCCAAGCTGGTGGAGGCTGTGTAATGTTGTATGCCATGTGCAGTTGGAGTGATACGGGATCCCTGATACGTACAGATACGACTCTGACAGGTGACACGTACATAAGCATCCTGCCTGATCGCCTGAATCCATTCATGTCCATCGCAGTCCACAGAGTGGCTCCAGGAACACTCTTCTGTGTTCAAACACTTCCGCTGGCCACCAAACACAACAGACATGGACATTACTGAGCACATCTGGGACGCCTTACAACGTGCTGTTCAGAAGAGATCTCCACCCCCGTCGTACTCTTACAGATTTATGTACAGCCCTGCAGGATTCACGGTGTCAATTCCCTCCAGACATTAGTCGAGTCGAAGCCACGTCGTGTTGTGACACTTCTGCGTGTTTGCTGGGGTCTTACAGGATATTAGGCAGGTGTATTAGTTTCTTTCGCTCTTCTGTTCATTTTGGTTCAATGACAGCATCGGTTGTAAATACTGAAATACTTTATTTTACAGATCTATTACTGTCACTGTGTTACCATCTTCAACGCAAATTATTCGAATCTTGTTACTCATATCATAATAACACAATATTTTCTGTGAGGTCTAACATATACTGTGATGATTACATTCAACAGGTATCTTCACTTTTACTGTATACAATAACTTTTGAATCTACAGACGAGCCTTAGTAGTTGATCTTAACAGTTTCCGATCCAACGTACAGGGGTGCTTTATCCAAAATATATTGTCAATAATACGGTCGTGGATCACACGGTTCCCAATGGAAACAGAAATCAAGGACGCATTTATTGTCAAATATTCCGGGATTGTGCCTCAACTGCGTCTCACCTTACCGTGTTTAATGGAATGGTGAACCCACTAACAGTGTTTTCAGTGGTGCTCTACAACTGCTACAGAGAGATTACAGGTAAAATAGGACAGCGACATGCTGTGGACGTGTTTTTATAACATTTTTTAAAATCAGCAAACTAGTGCAGCTTGCCACATGGTACGTAGTGTCTTCGAATAGTTGAACGAACACGGCCAAAAAAGGAGGGTACTATCGTTGTCATTAATTTCAGCAAAGCGTATCAAATCATATTTGTGTGAAAACTCGATGGCTGTGTTCGCTGCACAGTTTATCCACCGCGTGGCCGTCTACATCTGCAGCATCGTAGATGGGACGGGGGCAGTAAGTCGTCGCAATGTATCAGTCCATTATAGTTCCATCTCTTCTATCTATTGTGGTTATTCGGGGTACTTACAAACGCTCATTACAACGCTATGCCATAGCGCGGACTTGCAAACATAAGCCGCCGTTTCTTGTAGAAGTAGTTGGAGACTGTAATAAAAGACGAGAAGTTAGAAAGACAGACATCTTTCACTGTAGTTAAATCTTGTCTGAATTCTCTGAGCCCGACTCACAGTGTTGACATACAGCTGACTCGACCCCGGTGTCTGGCTCAAGGAATTCTGAAGGAAAGGAAAATAATAGTGTCTATTACAATCTATGAATCTGGCGCGCGCGGATAGCCGTGCGTGTTGAAGTGCAGTTTTCGGGACGAGGAGGAGCGCCAACCCCCCATCGAATCATCTCGGCTGATTAACGGCGAGGGTCGGTGGGTTAGCCAGCCAGGATGTTGTTCTGTCATGTGAAATGGTGTATACCCTATAACATCTCTCTCGTTAAAACTCTGAAGTCAAGGTAAGGCAGGAGAAATACATCTCACGACAGCCACAGTAGCCCTTCTATCAACATGAACAAATGCTGCAGTACCATCAATACTGTAAGAAACAAAACTTCAAGGGCAAGGAAGGAGAGGGTTTGGGGAAGTTCCTTTGACGGCTTCATTGTTTGTTCTCAAAGACGCTGATACCACTGTAGAACGCTGGCGATGACGACGCACGCACGACGCATCAGATCGCGCATTGCTATTGGCTGAGCTGCACTCTCGTTCCAGGTGGTAAGCTACTCGGTACGGGGGCGGCGCGGCGGGAAGTCATTATCGCGACCCCGGAAGCTCCTTACGGTAGACGTGCCAGCTTGTCAAGAGAGCTGATTTGACGTTAGGCTCTTTGAGAATAATCAGTAAAGGAACTAAATAATAAAATAAAAGATGTTAATGTATCAGAATGCTGCTATAATTGCTAACTTCTAGGACGTTTTGCATTAGCAATAGGCCTATTTCATTATTATTGTCATGTTCAGGCTATCTGCAATCATGTACGCTTTCTTACAGGTTGCAACATTATAACTGATAAAAATTTTGTTTTCTGTGTGTGAGTACTTAATTCCACATTGCTTCGTGGCGCTGTCGCTGTCTTATGATCTTACTGTTGCATAGGTCGTTTCAAATTGCAGCCAAGTTTTTAAACATTTATCTTAATCTCTACTAATTCCTGTTAATCGCATATGTAAGCCAGGTCTTTTATCGCTTGTATATATTGTTGTGGTTTTGACAGCTACGACTGATAACTAATCCAGCAATAGTGAATGGTCACAATTTTTTATTCTTTTGTCTATGTATCGGAATTATCTATAGCGTGGTACTGTAATCTTTGTTATGTTTTTGTATTGTATATCTGTGTTTTCATTTTACTACGACTAACCCGAATCGAGCTGTATGATTTCAACAAAGTTATCTAGAAAATTTATAATACGACGCAATTTCGTATGTCACAGATGGCTAATACGGACTTTAGTAAATCGTGTTCCACTACTGATGTGTCCTTAACAATGTCAACACGCAATAGGAGCACAATGGGTCCAGCAGAAGGTGTCTTTATTTGGATGAAAGGACATTGTTCAAGGGAACACTTCTCTCATCCGACGAGGTTCATACTGTGCTGATACCGCCTAATTTACACGATCGCGAACGCTTATGAATCTTTCACTCTTTTTTCGCACAAGTATCACCACACGCAGACGTTCGGAGTACTCATACTTCCGTCATAGGGGTTAACCGCATGGCGACAGGAAGGGCATCTGGCCAACTCTTAAATTAACCATGCCAAGTCCTTGACAGACCCTGCGACAATGCGGGATCAAGGCCAAAGAAAAAGAATTACAAGCTCTGAGTCCAGCAGAGATGCTTATTCGGTAAAGAACTATACAGCTTCGAACACAGGTAGGGCACATAGTTTACATTCAAATAAAACACAGAATAACATTAACACACATTTAATACCGAGAAAATGCATTTAAGACACTCTGAGTCTTTGAAGGTGGTCAGTGGAATTTTGTACTATAAGTTGCAAAGAAACTGTTCCAAACCATTGAAAAATGGTGTCACTCCTTTGCATAGCCGAGCGAATATTGTGTGTGTGCTCTCGGGCATTAATACGAGGGGCTTTCAGGAAGCAGGTTGGTTTTATTCAGGATTCCAATTACCATATTATCGCCCACACTTTTGGCGACAAAACGCTATTTTTCAACATAATCTCCGCTCAATGCGACGGCCTTACGCCACCTTACTGGGGCAGCCTTTATGTCCGCCTGATACCACTCTACTGGTCGACGTCGGAGCCAATGTCTTGCTGTATTAATAACCTCCCCATTATCCACGTACTGTTTGCCGCAAACTGTATCCGTCATTGGGCCAAACAGGTGGAAGTTGGAAAGTGGCGAGATCCGGACTGTAGCGTAGATGAGGAAGAGCAGTCCAATGAAGTTTTGTGAGCTCCTATTGGGCACGCAGACTTGTG
This sequence comes from Schistocerca serialis cubense, assembly GCF_023864345.2. Taxonomy (NCBI): domain Eukaryota; kingdom Metazoa; phylum Arthropoda; class Insecta; order Orthoptera; family Acrididae; genus Schistocerca; species Schistocerca serialis. The sequence goes on from NC_064645.1 coordinate 427,012,986, forward strand.
TGAAACGTTGCGTTGTCATGGAGAAGGAGAAAGGAGAGGTTTTTCATATACATCTACATCCATACTCCGCAAGCCACCTGACGGTGTGTGGCGACAAACACGCTTAAGTTGTTTCTTCAATTTCCTGAGGTTGGACATTAAAGAGTCCGTCGCCACGACATTACCTGCTGAGGGTGCAGCGTTGAAGTTTTTCTTCGGAGAAAATGTGGTATGGTGTCACTCCATAGATATCCGTCTTGTTTCCGGTTCGAAGTGATGAACCCACTTCTCATCGCCTGTGACAATGTTCGACAACAAGAGTTACGATCAGCCTCGTAATGCGAAAGCTATTCCGCACAGACGGTGCGTCGTTGCTGTTTATTGTCCTTTGCTAGGCAGCAACGAACTCAGCGGGTGAACCCATTTTGAGTACTCTAACTGGTTGCCATGTCAGCTCCAACAACAGAGAAGTCCAGTTGAGCATCGAGATGTCTGATTGCGATCCGTCGATAACCTCAAATGAGAGTGTCCGCACGTTCCAACAACGCAGGAGTCACAGCTGTGTGCGGTCGGCCGACACACGGGAGAACGGACAAGTTGCGATGACGATAGACACCTCGTTCAACGACTCACCGACCGTTTGTTCACTGGCAGGTCTCCGTAGACATTCTACAGCGCCTTTGAAGATTTACTTTTGGCTGGTTTTCTGGAAAAGAAAGCCAGTGTCAGGTCTTTGCTTGGCACACACGTTACAGGTGTCATTTTGAAGGCTACGTATAGCTCCACCACCTAGCGGAACGTCATGATACTATATGAGCTGAAGCGGAAATATTCCACGATGTCCCATAACAAATTTCGCGTTTTTTGTATCGAAATTGGCTGAGAAATAAACTGTTTCATTACTCATTTATTGCCCGTCGTATTATGGGGCCACTGTGATTCTGCATTGCGTTGACTACAACCATCCTGATCCCATCGACTCCAAATGCGCATAAGTCATGGAATTTCCTTTCTGCATCTCATGCGAGATATTACACAATATTATGACAAATAACAAACACTCAAAACAATTTGTGAAAGAGAAATCCATTGCACATTATTTCCTAAGACACAGAATGTAGGTGCCTTTAGGAATATCTACTTTGTACAGTTGCGCAGAAATATTAACCGTTTGTGTATCCAAGGACGCGGTATACTTGATATCAGTTTGACGTTTATTCCATGCCACCTACATATTGTTGCAATTACTATGGCCAGTACGCCGGCCGCTGTGGCAGAGCGGCTCTAGGCGCTTCAGCCTGGAACCGAGCTGTTGCTACGGTCGCAGGTTCGAATGCTGCCTCGGGCATGGATGTGTGTGATGTCCTTAGGTTAGTTAGGTTTCATTAGTTCCAAGTCTATGGGACTGATGACCTCAGATGTTAAGTACCATAGTGCTAAGAGCCATTTGACCATTTTTCTTATGGTCAGTACAGTAACTGTAACGAAATAACAAACGAAGTTACTCAGTGGTGATTCACTCTAGGAGGAAGAAATTGTTTCATACTGTGAAAAATTCTGTGACTGGCTCACAGTAATTATTTTCGTAGAAGGAATGACTCCCCGTGCATGCATACATGCAAGTCTTACAGATTCCCATTGCTGGAACTCTGTCATGTCGTGGCAGAGCCGGCCGAAGTGGCCGTGCGGTTAAAGGCGCTGCAGTCTGGAACCGCAAGACCGCTACGGTCGCAGGTTCGAATCCTGCCTCAGGCATGGATGTTTGTGATGTCCTTAGGTTAGTTAGGTTTAACTAGTGCTAAGTTCTAGGGGACTAATGACCTCAGCAGTTGAGTCTCATAGTGCTCAGAGCCAAGCCATGTCGTGGCAGAGATTTTCTGCCTTCTACCCTGCGCCATATACTATTGGTTAACCACGACAAAATCTGTAAGAGTAGAATTTGTTAAACTTGTTTATAAAGTTATTATAGGTCGGAACTCACAACGTCTGCTGCAGTTTGCCACCGCGCTTCGCATTACGACGGTGGCGAGAACACAATTGCAGCAGATAGATCGAGATAGAAACTTGCTCCAGGTCATTACACAGAGCTGCAGAAAGCAATGCCTCCAACTTAAGAGTACGTTCAATGCCACTCTACAGCTGTCTTCCACACTTGCTCTGCTCAAGAGTGGTAAACATGCACCATCGTTGCAACCACGAAGACTTGGGGGATGCGAAGCTAACTAATTGGCTTCAAGATTTCATTTCACAGATCTAATATTCACAGCCAGCTAGTTGTATCCATCATGTGCTTTGACAAATATATTGGTGTTTGTTCTTGCTTTCCTAGGGACCTTTCTCCAAATTGTTATCATTTTTCGCATTCATTGGCCATATCTACAATATAGTTTCATATTGAGCTTTCGCCAGCCGGAGTGGCCGAGCGGTTCTAGGCGCTACAGTCTGGAGCCTTCCGACGGCTACGGTCGCAGGTTCGAATCCTGTCTGGGGCATGGATGTGTGTGATGTTCTTAGGTTAGTTAGGTTTAAGTAGTTCTAAGTTCTATGGGACTGATGACCTCAGAAGTAAAGTCCCTTAGTGCTCGGAGCCATTTGAACCACTTTTTGTGCTTTCATGTCTCCACCCACCTGTGCCAAAGCTGTAGTTAGTATTTCCAATCTCCTATCCACTTATTAAATGTTTGTATGTTCAGTTCGTTGGATAAATTATTCTGTTTGACATCTTGTGGGAAAAAAAAGCAAATCTTAATAGTGATCGATTGTTTCCATTTGTAGTTTGATGATATATATATATATATGTATATATATATATATATGAAATATAACCGTGTGCGCTGCTGCCATACTGTAACTATGTGTGCTAGAATCAGAGGGTGTTTACAGCGATCATTAGCTCGCTTGTTGTGCTGAAACAACAGGCATTGTAGCTCAACACCTTCATGTCTCAGTGGTGTGGAAATACTCTGCAGGCTGTTTCGTAGTTGCATGTCGCATGGCCTTTCTGCAATTTCACCTGGCTGCCATGTGATAGGTAAACATGCTTGCTTATGACATTAAATATCAGTGTCTCCACGCCTGACTGTTGATTCACATAAGGTTGCAACAGAGCTGCTTTCCACCATATCCAAATTAGCGGCAGCATTACAGCAGATAGCTTCAGATCTTTTATCTCTCTGTATACAAAGCACAGCATATGTTTACATCCAGGATCTTCCCCAAAACCCCTTGATCGGTTTCAACCAAATTTGACACAGAAACAGCGGGACTCATAAGTATCACCACTTTGGGGATCATAACCTCCTGGCTGCAATAGGAGATATCGACAATTAGAATACACATATGTCAATATAGGCTGCGCTGTGTGATAAGCTTATTGTGTAGGACAAAAATGGCTCTGAGCACTATGGGACTTAACATCTGAGGTCATCAGTCCCCTAGAACTTAGAACTACTTAAACCTAACTAACCTAAGGACATCACACACATCCATGCTTGAGGCAGGGTTCCAACCTGCAATCTTAAGAGGTTGCGCAGTTCTACACTGCAGAACCTAGAACGGCTTGGCCACACCGGCCAGCATGTAGGACAAGTATGGGCTCCTGAAAAACATGATTTGCAGAGCAGCCTACATCTCAGGGGCAAGAAACAGTTTTCCAGCCCCCAACATGCAGGCTGTCCTGCACTGCAGGCGTGTTGTTTATTGGAGTATTAGCCTGGATTGACGGATGGATAGGAAGAGAGGGAGGAAGGAGGGATACAGAGAGGATGGAGGTGGAGATGTACAGAGAGAGGAGGAGGAGGAGGAGACGGCCAGAGGGAGGGGAGGAGGAGATACAGAGAGTGGTGAGGAGGGGACAGATGTGTAGAGCCTGGGAAGAGGGGGAAGAGGAGATGGTCAGAGAGAGGGGGAGAAGATAGAGAGATGGAGAGGGAGGAGTTGAAGAAACAGACAGCGTGGGCAGGAAAATACAGTCAGAGATGAGGGGATGAGGTGTACAGAATGATGGAGGAAGAGGTGGAAAAAAGAGTGGGGAGAAGGTGTGGGCGGTATTGTGTCATATGCACATGCAGGTGAAACTGTAGAGAAAAACTTAGTTTATTAAATATGTTTAAAATTTGACCACAGGAGAGTTAAAAAAAGTGGAAATTTTGTTCAAGTCTTGCTAGACAGGTTACGATCACCCAAAGACGACATTTGCCAGTACACAATAGCATTCGCCAGCGAACCTGATCCTTCTGATAAATCGTTTGCGCATATTTTATGCATAGATGGATTATGCCCTTTCGTTTCTGTGGGACACAATAATTTGTCCACGGTTTGTTAGCCCCGCTGAGGATCGTCTCGGGTTCGCGCCTGGCGGCGGCAGGACAGCGGCCGGGCGTCGCAGCGCGGAGGGCCGACATCGATTACCCGGAGCGGCGTCGGCGTCGGCGGCGGGCGGACAAACGCGCCCGCAGAGTGAATCAGCGATGCAATTTGCCGCCCGGCTGGCCGGTAACTGCGTTAGGCGCGCCTCCTTACGCCCTCTGATGGCCGCCGCTTCTTTGTGCCGCAGCGGCGCCTCGCCGCCGCTCCGCTAGCTGCCAGTGATGCTGCCTGCGCCCGCCGACATCTCGCGACAGGCGTAATTACTTTCCAATCTTGCCGGCGCCAACAGTCCCCGCGAACTCCGGCCCCTCCTGGCTGAGTGAAGCTGCAGTGCCTGCTGTGCTTCCATCTCTTCTCAATCAAATAACCGACAGTTGCACCAACGCTTGCTTCGTTGATACTGCAATCGTCAGTCTACGTTGCTGGCCATTAGAACTGCATCACTATGAAGGCGGCATGCAGCATACATAACAATGAGACTGAATGTGCCAATCATCAGCATTACAGCGAACCACAAAAGTACTCTCAAATGTTTTTATTCCAGTCTTTAATCACAATATCAATTCTTTAGACGATGACCAGTTTCAATCCGCAATGACCATCCTCAGATCTTTTTTACACCATGTCCGAAAGTGATGAGGCCATAATGGCATCGTCAAAACATATAATCAGCACAGCATCGTCACATAGATCTAAAATAAGGTGTAGAACAGGCCACATCGTCCACACAGTCATTATTGCAACTCAAAAAAGTACTCTATCGGGTCACCCATTAGTGGTCACTAATATGAAGGCTTAAACTCCTGACAAATTTTTTTGTTTATTTATAGACACAATCACATGTTTATGACAGTCATAACAGGTTTAGGCCATACAATGATCTTCAGATGCTAAATCAATACAAAAGAAAATTTATAGTAAAACCTAAAAGTAAATGCACTATTTAACCACGCTTATTAGTGATCTAACTGAATTTATGCGAAATACCTGTAATTCATACCTAAAGGCGGCATACACTGAACACAGGTTTATGCGTTGTCAAACTAGCTATAAAATGTAAAACACCGGTCTTATGTACATATAAAAAGTTTTTTACATTTTGTTCACCCTCTTTGCGCTAGATGCGCGCGTCCTCTATAAGATAGTCTTAATTTTTCAAAAGCCTAAAATATACAAATTTGCTATTAAAATTTAGGTCAAATATACATAAAATTTAAGATTACAGAACAGATCGTTAAATCAGTAAAATAACATTTGAGGATGACTGGGTGTTGTGTGATGTCCTTAGGTTAGCTAGGTTTAAGTAGTTCTAAGTTCTAGGGGACTGATGACCATAGATGTTAAGTCCCATAGTGCTCAGAGCCATTTGAACCATTTTTTAACATTTGAGAACAAGGAGAAAACATTGCTGTAGATGAAAATAATAGTACCACTTGTAGAATGCTCGATGGCGCTGTATTTCCGGCTACTGCCTCTTTATGCCGTTGTCCATTGGCACGACAGGGACGACAAAGGGAGGACGACGAGTGTAGTGCTCTGCTGCAGGTGGATGGCACGCTCCTCCGCCTTAAAGGTTGTTGACATCTGCTGCGGCCCGCACTCGACAGTGCAATACTCGTCCGCCGGAAGGCTCCATCCTCAGCGAAGCACGTATGTAGTATAAACGATTCTCTCAGATGAACAGATGGTCGTAAATGTTGAAGTATGCGTCTGTTGCAAATTCATTCTGTTCATTGAGAAGTTTGTCAGGTTCTCTGCGTCCCGTAACATAAAATAAAATGTCTAATCGTTTACTTTTTGTAACTTCAAGTAGAATTTGAAGCTGTTCGTCGCTGTTACCAATATTATGACCCTCCTCTTGCATACGTAAGCCTAGCGCTGTCTTATTACTGGGATACGTGTGTCCTTTAAACTCTGTTGGGGACACCTACAATGAAGTGTCTGAATGCCGGTGGTGGAATGGCAGGGCATAGAGGGTGGAGTCAGCTAGAAAATATTTTATGAATGTTTGAAATTCTGTGTAAAATTGTTGAAGTCGCTAAGTGCTCTTATTCCCAAATACTGGATGAATTAAGAGTGAACATTAATAAAAGCAACAAACTGCTCGGACGGTTTCCTCGCTGGAAATGGAGGTTCAAATGGTTCAAATGGTTCTGAGCACTATGGGACTCAACTGCTGTGGTCATAAGTCCCCTAGAACTTAGAACTACTTAAACCTAACTAACCTAAGGACAGCACACAACACCCAGCCATCACGAGGGAAATGGAGGAAAAACCGTCCTATGAACATGTGTCCGGAAATTAACAGCGTGAGTGCAGCGACAACAAACCGTCCCAAAACACAGTACAGATATGCATCGCGTCTGCGTCACAACTGGTGTTCAAAGTGGCCAACGTGGGATGCAATGCACGCGTTCACACGTCGCATCATGGACTGCTGCACTCTTTCGCACGTTCCTGACTCACTCCGAATAGCGTCGCAGGCGTCATGCACATTTATTGAAGGAACTCCACATCAGGAACAGGTTCAGCATACACAACGGTTTTCAGATAGCCCGTGGATAAAAATCCAGGGGACTTCAGTCCGGTGATCTAGTAGGCCATGCTACAGGGCCTCTGCCTCCTATCCAACGTCCGGGAAAGGTGTTGTTGAGGTTTCGGTGAGCTGTGATGCCGAAGTGGGGTGGTGCTCCGTCACGCCGAAACCACATAACCTGTCGTTTTGCCAAAGGCACATTCTCAAGAATCCAAGGCAGAGTATTCCTGAAAACTGTACTGCAGGACGGGGACAAGCTGGCGGCGACATAACCCATTGGGGAACATTAACGTGGGCATCCACGCTTGAAAAGGAGCTCGTGCAAGGCAGCATGACGCCCAAGGAGTACTGTACACTGTTTACAGACCACGTACACCCATTCATGACGATCGTGTTTCCCAACTGGAGTGCCATTTTTCAACGAGACAATTCCAGTTGATGTGCTGACCCTCCAACTCACCAGATCTGAACCCGATCGAACACGTCTGGAATGCAATTGAACACGGTGGCAGCCCTCATTGTCCCCCTCCCCAGAATGTACAGGAATTGGGTGACTTGTGTATGCAGATGTCGTACCGGCTTCGTCCAGCGACCTACCAGGGCCTTATCGCTTCCATACAACGATGGGTCGCCTCTGTTATCCGTTCCAAAGGTGGACATAATGGCTATTAGGTAAGTAGTCATAATGTTCTGGCTGATCAGTGTTTATCACCGTGTAATTAGCTCATGTAGTGCCTGCGGAAATTACGTGCGAAGTATACAAAATGTCCCTACATGGGGCGCATGACACAATAAATATGAATGGTGACACAATTAACAGACTCGGAAGAGGTCGAAATAATGCTTAATAGCTTGTGACCAACCAATCCTGCTATAACACACCTGAGGATTATCACCTCTGTACCTCCTATAATTTTCAAAACACTGCGTGGCTCCTCCATACAACGGAAGCTCGTCGCAGTGAAGGAAACATCCTAGAGGTGGAACTGATTATATTTATTATTTGAGGGTCGCCAAACCATAGGGAATTTGTACTATATCAGGGAACTCAAAATGTAAGCCAGATTGTGAATACAAAACTTTTATGTGAACGGTTGACAATGAATAATACAGAACATGTCTTGTTATTGGAGAAAACTAAAATAAAATTGCTCTTCAGTCTCTTGGACTCTCATTTAATTGTATGACTGCAGGAAGCAAAAATGAATAAGCAAAAGCAAACTAACGAGACAAATATTTACTATAGATGTACGAGTGTTCAAGATGCATATCCATATGACTTAAATGCGAGCTGTTCAGAACATGGATTACGCTATTGCCTGAGTGAAACTTACTTTCTTTAAGTACAACGGAAGGGCGCCAGTCAGCAGCAGATGAGAGCTTAAAATCGAAGTTCTCTCCAGGTACTTCACAATTCCAATTTTGAGGAGTGCCGTGACCTGTCCCAAGTAAGGCCAAATGTCCCGATTTTTGAACACTGCTAACAATGCGAAGCACAGCCCGTATTCACTTAAAAAATGGACGTCTACGTGAAAGTTCTGAACTGAGTTTCTGAACCAGTCGTTGTTGGTAACCAAAGGAGTTACAGTACGCCTGGAATTCATGATCTAAAAGGACGCATGAGCGCACGCCGGGAACCGTAAACATCGAAAACATCCGACCGCGTGGCTTCCATTATTGTCTTACGACCGCCACGTCGCTGTTTTTTAGGCAATGATCCAACTTCCCCCTCCCCCCCCCCCCCCCAATTTCATCCGTTGACTGTCTGCGACTTTGCTTGGCACGACAGTACTTCCATTCCATGGCGGTGTCCGTCCGTCGCACCCGCCCAGTTGTTAGTTTCTTACTTTCGCTCGTACTGAGAAACTACAACTTGGCACGTAGGTGACCTTAAGGTGTGTTCACAACGATCGCCGACGTTCTTAGCTCATCCATTGAATGGAAATACGAGTGGTAAGTAATTTATGGAGTATTTATCGCCGGCCGATGTGGCCGAGCGGTTGTAGGCGCTTCAGTCTGGAACCACGCGACCCTTACGGTCGCAGGTTCGAATCCTGCCTCGGGCATGTATGTGTGTGATGTCCTTAGGTCAGTTAGGTTTAAGTAGTTCTAAGTTCTAGGGGACTGATGACTTCAGATGTTAAGTCCCATAGTGCTCAGAGCCATTTTAACCATTTATTTTTGAATGTTTATCTTCCTCGGAATACAGCAAATACAAACAATTTAAATGAAGCTTCGTGCTAAATATGATTACGAAGTAATAAACTAACAAGCTTAAACATCGACCCGTCTTTTTTTTGAAGTATCATTAATATTGTGAGGAAACTCAAATCACACAATTCTCTATTATGTATGAGTTTCTTCATATTTTAACTTTCAATGCGCAATTTTTTTGTATTAATGATATTTTGTAGATAAGCTTTTGAGTCAAGGATGTCAGGAAAACTAATGAGAAACTTTTTATTATTACCAGCATAAAGTTGATACTCTTGATAAACAGTATCTTTGAGTACATACCTAATGACTGAAATCTTACATTTATTTTTTGCCCAATTTTCTGCAAACTGGATCTGACAGTACTAGTACTAACCCTCAAATATTTTATAACATGATCAGACAATAAAAATATTCAACGCTTTCAGGACTGAATTAAGATAACACAATTTTCAGCATCCCAAATGGAAACTTGCGGAATATACGGGACTTAGGAGTTCAGTACCAATAGTCTGGTAATAATCCGCTGTGGCTTCTAGTAAATCAGTGTGAAATATGAGCAAAGTGTGAGCGAGTAATTTGGATGATGCGTTATCAGAATATACGCAAGCGTGGTAACAGTTTGTAGAACTTTGTTTAGCACGCCTTCCACCTGTGTAGTGTAATGAAATTGCACATGCTGTACAGAAGTGGCGTGTGCTGAAATGTATATCAATGCAAAGGTTGGTGTCTTTGATTAGCTGCGTCTAGATGATATTCACACCTACTGGCAGTTGTGTAAGCTAACGCACTTTATTTTTAATACGAGATTTGGGTGCGTGGTCAATATGCCAAATAATGATTTATTGTCATACTCGCAAGGATAGGAAACGCTAACCTTGCGTAAATCATGAGCTTGTTTTATGACATCATTGTTAATGATGTGAAGTTCGGTGGCAGGAGGAACAAGACTTCTGGTCAGGTGACTACAGGGTTATAAACACAAAATCAAATAGGGGTAATGCAGGAGTAGGTTTAATAATGAATAGGAAAATAGGAATGCGGGTAAGCTACTACAAACAGCATAGTGAACGCATTATTGTGGCCAAGATAGATACGAAGCCCACGCCTACTACAGTAGTACAAGTTTATATGCCAACTAGCTCTGCAGATGACGAAGAAATTGAAGAAATGTATGATGAAATAAAAGAAATTATTCAGATTGTGAAGGGAGACGAAAATTTAATAGTCATGGGTGACTGAAATTCGAGTGTAGGAAAAGGGAGAGAAGGAAACATAGTAGGTGAATATGGATTGGGGGACAGAAATGAAAGAGGAAGCCGCCTGGTCGAATTTTGCACAGAGCACAACATAATCATAACTAACACTTGGTTTAAGAATCATGAAAGAAGGTTGTATACATGGAAGAACCCTGGAGATACTAAAAGGTATCAGATAGATTACATAATGGTAAGACAGAGATTTAGGAACCAGGTTTTAAATTGTAAGACATTTCCAGGGGCAGATGTGGACTCTGACCACAATCTATTGGTTATGACCTGTAGATTAAAACTGAAGAAACTGCAAAAAGGTGGGAATTTGAGGAGATGAGACCTGGATAAACTAAAAGAACCAGAGGTTGTACAGAGATTCAGGGAGAGCATAAGGGAGCAATTGACAGGAATGGGGGAAATAAATACAGTAGAAGAAGAATGGGTAGCTTTGAGGGATGAAGTAGTGAAGGCAGCAGAGGATCAAGTAGGTAAAAAGACGAGGGCTAGTAGAAATCCTTGGGTAACAGAAGAAATATTGAATTTAATTGATGAAAGGAGAAAATATAAAAATGCAGTAAGTGAAACAGGCAAAAAGGAATACAAACGTCTCAAAAATGAGATCGACAGGAAGTGCAAAATGGCTAAGCAGGGATGGCTAGAGGACAAATGTAAGGATGTAGAGGCCTATCTCACTAGGGGTAAGATAGATACCACCTACAGGAAAATTAGAGAGACCTTTGGAGATAAGAGAACGACTTGTATGAATATCAAGAGCTCAGATGGAAACCCAGTTCTAAGCAAAGAAGGGAAAGCAGAAAGGTGGAAGGAGTATATAGAGGGTCTATACAAGGGCGATGTACTTGAGGACAATATTATGGAAATGGAAGAGGATGTAGATGAAGATGAAATGGGAGATATGATACTGCGTGAAGACTTTGACAGAGCACTGAAAGACCTGAGTCGAAACAAGGCCCCCGGAGTAGACAATATTCCATTGGAACTACTGACGGCCGTGGGAGAGCCAGTCCTGACAAAACTCTACCATCTGGTGAGCAAGATGTATGAAACAGGCGAAATACCCTCAGACTTCAAGAAGAATATAATAATTCCAATCCCAAAGAAAGCAGGTGTTGACAGATGTGAAAATTACCGAACTATCAGCTTAATAAGTCACAGCTGCAAAATACTAACACGAATTCTTTACAGACGAATGGAAAAACTAGTAGAAGCCAACCTCGGGGAAGATCAGTTTGGATTCCGTAGAAACACTGGAACACGTGAGGCAATACTGACCTTACGACTTATCTTAGAAGAAAGATTAAGGAAAGGCAAACCTACGTTTCTAGCATTTGTAGACTTAGAGAAAGCTTTTGACAATGTTGACTGGAATACTCTCTTTCAAATTCTGAAGGTGGCAGGGGTAAAATACAGGGAGCAAAAGGCTATTTACAATTTGTACAGAAACCAGATGGCAGTTATAAGAGTCGAGGGACATGAAAGGGAAGCAGTGGTTGGGAAGGGAGTAAAACAGGGTTGTAGCCTCTCCCCGATGTTGTTCAATCTGTATATTGAGCAAGGAGTAAAGGAAACAAAAGAAAAATTCGGAGTAGGTATTAAAATTCATGGAGAAGAAATAAAAACTTTGAGGTTCGCCGATGACATTGTAATTCTGTCAGAGACAGCAAAGGACTTGGAAGAGCAGTTGAATGGAATGGACAGTGTCTTGAAAGGAGGATATAAGATGAACATCAACAAAAGCAAAACAAGGATAATGGAATGTAGTCTAATTAAGTCGGGTGATGCTGAGGGAATTAGATTAGGAAATGAGGCACTTAAAGTAGTAAAGGAATTTTGCTAGTTGGGGAGCAAAATAACTGATGATGGTCGAAGTAGAGAGGATATAAAATGTAGGCTGGCAATGGCAAGGAAAGCGTTTCTGAAGAAGAGAAATTTGTTAACATCCAGTATAGATTTAAGTGTCAGGAAGTCATTTCTGAAAGTATTCGTATGGAGTGTAGCCATGTATGGAAGTGAAACATGGACGATAAATAGTTTGGACAAGAAGAGAATAGAAGCTTTCGAAATGTGGTGCTACAGAAGAATGCTGAAGATTAGATGGGTAGATCACATAACTAATGAGGAAGTATTGAATAAGATTGGGGAGAAGAGAAGTTTGTGGCACAACTTGACCAGAAGAAGGGATCGGTTGGTAGGACATTTTCTGAGGCATCAAGGGATCACCAATTTAGTATTGGAGTGCAGCGTGGAGGGTAAAAATCGTAGAGGGAGACCAAGAGATGAATACACTAAGCAGATTCAGAAGGATGTAGGTTGCAGTAGGTACTGGGAGATGAAAAAGCTTGCACAGGATAGAGTAGCATGGAGAGCTGCATCAAACCAGTCTCAGGACTGAAGACCACAACAACAACAACATTGTTAATTTGTTAACTGCTGGGTTTTTCGCGTTAACAAATATTGCGAGTGGCGAAAGAAGTATTAAGTGACATAAAAATCCTACAACCGATCGGGGATCAAACCTCAAACCTACGGTTCAGTAGTCCGGTTATTAGCAACTGAGCTGCCGAGGATGAACACGAGACACTCCAACAATACTCTAGCATTGATCGAATTAGGGTCTTGTCCGTCGATTTCCTTTACAGATCCACTGAATTTTCCCAGAACCCTTCCAACAAATCTAAGAACAAACTGTTGATGGTGTACGGCAACCATGTACAAACTGGTTTTAGGTTACTTTAATCAAAGAGTACCGTTACCGTTTCGAGTTTTTCACGATTCGTTATCAGATGGTTTTTTCACGCTTTCATCGAAACAAACTATACATTGGCTTCCTGTGAGTTGGCATAGGATAAATAATAATTCACAATTACAAAAGTGTAACGAAAATGGTTGCGTTGCATATGTGTATTGGAATGAAACTTACGTGAAATGTCCATCTGTCGCATTTGTTTTTTTGCAGTTTTCTTGCAATGAAATACATTCTCAAGGATGTTTGTAATTCCTCAGCCACAAACGTTGTCCCGCCTTGTAAACCACTTTCGTGCTGTCCCAAAACGAATTTTTGAATGCGCACCACATGTTCTGAATTACGACATATGAGAACAAATAAATAAATTACGAAGTACATGAGGTCAAAGGTGCTTCAATGCAATGATACAAAGATATGCCAGTTTTTGGAGAAGGAAGCGCAAATTAATTTTACGTTGGACGGAAAAAGTGCTTAACATTTAATGCATGTCATTAAATGCAGACAGAAACGACAAATACGTGGGATTTTGTGAATTAGAGCACTACAAACTTATTTTATGTAAGGCAGAGATACAAATGTGGGCAAAGAGTGTGTGAAATCCTTATGTGCTATTTGAACATAGATGAATACGATATACTGAAATTTATTAATATTTAGTACCATAAATAATACTGACTATTGTAAGTACATACAGTATTATAAGATTAGTTACTTGATCTGCAGATAGGTGTGCAAATAATATTTATATTGGAGCACAGAGAGTACTTTCTGGAAGTTTTTCAGGAAAGAAGTGTTAGCCAATTCAGTCTGTTACTAAGTATATTATTAGCATAAGTGTTTTTGTATGTATGTATTTCTGGTTCCTCTAACATATTCATAGCGGCTCCTTTTTATGTTAAATATAATATTTTCATGTTGCTTACAAATGTTTGTCAGTGAATAGTTTTCTTCTGAATGTGGGCTGCAAATGTAGATTTGTTCAAGCTTCCAAGCCTTGATGTATTGAGGTGTTATTCGTACCAAATTTCAAAACTTTTGCCTGTCTGACCAACATAGAATTTTGCGCACGAATCACATTGCAGCTCGTATATTCTTGGTTTACTGTGAGGGGCCTTGAAAAGATTTACATCATGAATCACTTTTTGGTGTAATTTAGCATTAGTAGAGAAGCTGATGTTAATATTCTTCTCTTTAAATAAGTTTGTAATTTTGATATTATATTGGGTCTGTGTACGGAATAACCGTATATTTAAGTTTGGCTTCTTCAGGAAGTTTGTTTGTTTTGGATTGAATGCATGATAAATTCGAAACCGAACCGAACCGATGATATGACCTGAATAAAGTAATTCACAACCAGTTTGTGGCGGGGTGCTGTAAACCATCAAGACCTTGTTTCATATGACAGCCACGGTCTCTATGTCTTTATTTGACAGAATTGCACAAATCTAAGTATTCCATATGCTTTCCCTAACACTGATTTTACATGATAGTCCAATTTCATAGCGTTCCTACACTGAAGCGCCAAAAAAAATTGATATAGGAATGCGTATTCAAATACAGAGATATGTAAACAGGCAGAATATGGCGCTGCGGTCGGAAACGCATGTATGAGACAACAGGTGTCTGGCGCAGTTATTAGATCGGTTACTGCTGCTACAGTGGCAGGTGATCAAGACCGAAATGAGTTTGAACGTGGTGTTATAATCGGCGCACGAGTGATGGGACACAGCATCCCTGAGGTAGTGATGAAGTGGGGATTTTCCCGTACGACCAATTCACGAGTGTACCGTGAATATCAGGATTCCGGTAAAACATCAAATCTCCGCAAAATGTCCAACAAGAACGTAACCAAAGACAACCGAAGAGAATCTTGCGACGTGACAGAAGTGCAACCCTTCCGAAAATTGCTGCAGATTTCAATGCTGGGCCTCCAACAAGTGTCAGCGTGCGAACCATTCAAAGAAACATCATCGATATGGACTTTCGGAGCCAAGACCCACTCGTGTACCCTTAATGACTGCACGACACTAAGCTTTAAGCCTCGCCTGGGCTCGTCAACACCGACATCGGCCTATTGATGGCTGGAAGTATGTGGACTGGTAGGGCGAGTCTCGTTTCAAATTGTATCTAGTGGATGGACATGTACGGGTATGGAGACAAGCTCATGAATTCTGCATGTCACCAGGGGCTCTCCAAGCCGATGGAGGCTCTGTAATGGTGTGGATCGTGTGCAGTTGGAGTGATGTGATACGTCTTTATACGACTCTGACAGGTGACGCGTACGTAAGCAGCCTGTCCGATCACCTGCACCCATTTATGTCCATTGTGCATTCCGACGGAGCTGAGCAATTCCAGCAGGACAATGCGACATCCCACACTTCCAGAATTATTGCAGAGTGGCTACAGGAACACTCTCCTGAGTTTAAACACTTCCGCTGGCCACCAAACTCCCCAGACATGAACATTACTGGTCATATCTGGGAGGCCTTGCAACGTGCTGTTCAGAAGAGACCTCCATCCCCTCGCACTCTTACGGACTTATGGACAGCCCTGCAGGATTCATAGTGTCAGTTCCCTCCAGTACCACTTCAGACATTATTCGAGTCCATGCCACGTCGTGCCGCAGCACTTCTGCACGCTCGCGGCGACCCTACACGTCATTAAGAAGGTGTACCAGTTTGTTTGGGTCTTCAGTGTAGTATCACAGTAATAATTTACTTATACAGGGAAGTAATAGCAGCAGTGGAATGTACATGGCGCTCAACGGTGAGGTCATGGCGCCGTTACTAAATTAATTGGTTACGAATGTGGTTTTCTTTTTTTTATTACATGCCAAAAAGGTAAAATATAAAACGTAATTCTCAGCCCCTCTGCTACACCCTCCCATTCATACTTACACTTTCACACAGAAGAACTGAACACGTATGCCTCCACTCATTTTATGGTTGAAATGCGTAAACTATAACTCCCCCCCCCCCCCGAACAGGTCATGAAGGTCCAACGGTACCGACCGGCCGCCGTGTCATTCTCAGACCATAGGCGTCACTGGATACGGATATGGAGGGGCATGTGGTCAGCACACCGATCTACCGGCCGTATGTCAGTTTCCGAGACGGGAGCCGTTGCTTCTCAATCAAGTAGCTCCTCAGCTTGCCCCACAAGGGCTGAGTACATCCCGCTTGCCAACAGCGCTCTGTAGACCGCATGGTCACCCATCCAAGTACTAGCCCAGCCCGACAGCGCTTAACTTCGGCGATCTGACCGGAACCGGTGTTACCACTGCGGCAAGGTCGTTGGCCATAAACTATAACTACACAAGATCTAAAATAATGTTAAAGTCAACCATACCTGGTTGATCAATGGGAAAATAAAAAATGAAGCAGACACCCTAGAAACAAATTAAAATCTATCTAAGGAATTATAGAGAAAGTCGGACATTGCACAGAATGTTAAAGGCGAACAAGGATTTATTGCCTCCTAAACAAGAGAGTAGGCAACCGATAAGCCAGCTGAGGGCCCCATACCCTGATAATAAAACCATACAGTTAAAATGTCACGTACAGATATTTGTCTACTGATGGATCCTCCTGCCAGAGGAGGATCCATGCGTCAGTGGACAGGGCTCTACCCGGAGGCGCGTCAAGAGTACTTCCTCTCGCCGCAGCGGCCAGAAGGAGGAATACTACGGCCGTCATTTGTTTCAGCTTGCCTCGACCCTCGTCGCTCTTCCTCCCACAGACTATTGATACTGTACTTTAACAGCGTCGTAACTGCGTGGACAGGGACACCACGTGCGGAATCGGATTTTACGGGTAAGCATTCTTCACAACGGCCTTGACGCAGGGTTAACAGCATTTTCCGTCAGATCACCGTAAATAAGAGCGGTCGAGCTTGGCTAATACTTGCATGGATGACCGTTAGTCTCTTCCGAGCGCTATTGGCAAGCGGAGTGCACTCTTCCCTTCTGAGGACAACTGAGGAGCTACTTGATGCTGTTACGGTCAGCCGGCCGCTGTGGCCGAGCGGTTCTAGGCGCTTCCGTCTGGAACCACGCGACCGCTACGGTCGCAGGTTCGAACCCTGCCGTGTGCATGGATGTGTGTGATGTCCTTAGGTTAGTTAGGTTTAAGTAGTTCTAAGTTCTAGGGGACTGATGACCTCAGATGTTAAGGCCCAAAGCGCTCAGAGCCATTTGAACCATTTGGTTCCCGTCAAGAAAACTGACAACGGCCGTAAGAGCAGTGAGCTGACCACAAGCCCCTTCATATCTGCATCCACTGTCGCCTATGGACTGAGGATAGCAAGGTGGTCGGGCGGAACTGTTGGACTCTCACGGCCTGTTCGCACGGAGTTCACTTGCTGCGTCATTACCCTGACTTAAAAAAAAAAAAATGGTTCAAATGGCTCTGAGCACTATGGGACTTAACTTCTGAGGCCATCAGTCCCCTATACTTAGAACTACTTTAAACCTAACTAACCTAAGGACATCACACGCATCCATGCCCGAGGCAGGATTCGAACCTGCGACCGTGGCAACAGCGTGGTTCCGGACTGATGCGCCTAGAACCGCTCGGCCACAACGGCCGGCTTACCCTGACTTCCCAAGTGCCCTTGTAACCAGCATAATGGCATCATCTGGATATATTTTGCTGCTGTATACATGTGAGGGATAACCTGCAGGTCTCTTACGGAGTTGGTGCAGATGACGAATTTGGTACCATTACACTGCATTTGCTCCAGCGCCCTCAACATCACACGTAATTCAGCGTCATACACTGTAAATCTATTAGGTAAGAGAATCGTGAGAGGATATTCTGGAAATAATATAGTGCACCAGATGGAATTCCTCTGATTAGGTCCATCAGCGAAAATCACAACACAGTCGCAATGCTCGTGATAGAATTCTGCAAAAGTCTGATTTAAAAACATAGCCTGGGTTATGTGAGGAAGGACTCTATGTGGGTCACGCACGCAGTAGCACCTTTTAGTGCAATGAATCGTACACATTCGAGATAAGGCACTCGCAATTCATAAAGTCCTCAACAAATTTTCTTCGTTATGTAAACGAAATGGAACATGTCGCGAATTGTTGACTAACCTACACGAAAAGATAATACTTTCACTCAAGTTCAGAGCCGAAGAGCGAAACACTGAAGTGCGAACTGCCGTAAAAGTGGCTTCGCATTTGTCAGCAGGTCCACACAAAAGCAAAGGAAATACCGCTGTGCGCGCCCTCTAATACCATCGGACCCGGTTAATGTCGTTCATCCAATTTGTGTGTCTTACTAATGGCCTGTTGCGAATGAACTGTGATGCCCTGTGAAATGTAAATTACTTTACGCCGCTCATCACGAGAGGTTGCAAGCAATTACTGTCTGCGGTTGTTATTCAAAACAGCCGCTCTGGCTGGGCTCGCCGCAGCGCAGCAGGACGCGATCAAACGGGGACTCACCGCGACGCAGGCGCAGACACACACACAAAGTGCGCCATCGCTACAACGCCTACACATTCAAGACTCCTTATTTCGTTGGTCGGTCAACCATACAGAGGAAAGTTTTATGCAATCACATCAAAAAGAAAGACCAGCAGGTATAGAAGGTTGACCCCCAATGTAAACAGATCTAATGTAATTCGCATAAACAGGCGGAAAACTGCTGCTGACAAGACGACTCTTGTATACAGGGTGGTCCATTGATAGTGACCTGGCCAAATATCTCATGAAATAAGCATCAAACAAAAAAACTACAAAGAACGAAACTTGTCTAGCTTGAAGGGAGAAACCAGATGGCTTGGCCCGCTAGATGGTGCAGCCATAGGTCAAACGGATATCAACTGCGTTTTTTTAAATAGGAACCCCCTTTTTTATTACATATTCGTGTAGTACGTAAAGAAATATCAACGTTTTAGTTGGACCACTTTTTACGCTTTGTGATAGAAGGCGCTGTAATAGTCACAAACGTGTAAGTACTTGGTATCACGTAACATTCCGCCAATGCGGACGGTATCTGCTTTGTGATACATTACCCGTGTTAAAATGGACCGTTTACCAATTGCGGAAAAGGTCGATATCGTGTTGATGTATGGCTATTGTGATCAAAATGCCCAACGGACGTGTGCTATGTATGCTGCTCGGTATCCTGGACGACATCATCCAAGTGTCCGGACAGTTCGCCGGATAGTTACGTTATTTAAGGAAACAGGAAGTGTTCAAAAAGAATGGTGCGAAACTCAGCTTGCACTTTTCTCACATGATATACTGAGAGCTGTGGATGAAGGGCAACAGGCAGTTTCCATATTTCTAGATTTCTGGAAAGCATTTGACACGGTGCCCCATTGCAGGCTCTTAATGAAGGTAGGAGCGTATGGAGTAAGTTCACAGAGACGTGGTTCGCTCTTAAATAACTGAACCCAGTATGTTGTCCTCGACAGTGAGTGTTCATCAAATCAAATGGTTGAAATGGCTCTCAGCACTGTGGGACTCAACTGCTGTTGTCAGAAGTCCCCTAGAACTTAGAACTACTTAGACCTAACTAACCTAAGGACACCACACACATCCATGCCCGAGGCAGGACTCGAACCTGCGACCATAGTGGCCGTGCGGTTCCAGACTGTAGCGCCTTCAACCGTTCGGCCACTCCGGCCGGCTCAGGAAGTGTTCAGCCACATGTAAAACGTCAACCACGACCTGCAACAAATGATGATGCCCAAGTAGGTGTTTTAGCTGCTGTTGCGGTTAATCCGCACATTAGTAGCAGACAAATTGCGCGAGAATCGGGAATCTCAAAAATGTCGGTGTTGAGAATGCTACATTAACATCGATTGCACCTGTACCATATTTCTATGCACCAGGAATTGCATGGCGACGACTCTGAACGTCGTGTACAGTTCTGACACTGGGCACAAGAGTAATTACGGGACGATGATAGATTTTTTGCACCCGTTCTATTCAGCGGCGAAGCGTCATTCACCAACAGCGGTAACGTAAAGCCGTTCGAAGTGGCCGTGCTGTTCTAGGCGCTGCAGTCTGGAACCGCGAGGCCGCTACGGTCGCAGGTTCGAATTCTGCCTCGGACATGGGTGTGTTTGATGTCCTTAGGTTAGTTAGGTTTAACTAGTTCTAAGTTCTACGGGACTAATGACCTCAGAAGTTGAGTCCCGTAGTGCTCAGAGCCATTTGAACCATTTGGTAACGTAAACCGGCGTAATATCCACTACTGGGCAACGGAAAATACACGATGGCTGCGACAAGTGGAACATCAGCGACCCTGGCGAGTTAATGTATGGTGCGGCATTATGGGAGGGAGGATAATTGGCCCCCATTTTATCGATGGCAATCTAAATGGTGCTTCCCACGCCCGGGTTCCCGGGTTCGATTCCCGGCGGGGTCAGGGATTTTCTCTGCCTCGTGATGGCTGGGTGTTGTGTGATGTCCTTAGGTTAGTTAGGTTTACGTAGTTCTAAGTTCTAGGGGACTAATGACCATAGATGTTAAGTCCCATAGTGCTCAGAGCCATTTCTAAATGGTGCAACGTATGCTGATTTCCTACGTGAAGTTGTACCGATGTTACTACAAGATGTTTCACTGCATGACAGAATCGTTGTCTACTTCCAGCATGATGGATGTCCGGCACGTAGCTCGCGTGCGGTTGAAGCGGTACCGAATAGCATATTTCATGACAGGTGGATTGGTCGTCAACGCACCATACCATGGCCCGCACGTTCACCGGATCTGACGTCCTCGGATTTCTTTCTGTTGGGAATGTTGAAGGATATTTGCTATCGTGATCCACCGACAACGCCTGACAACTTGCGTCAGCGCATTTTTAATGCATGTGCGAACGTTACGGAAGGCGAACTACTCGCTGTTGAGAGGAATGTAGTTGCACGTATTGCCAAATGCATTGAGGTCGACGGACATCATTTTGAGCATTTATTGCATTAATGTGGTATTTACAGGTAATCACGCTGTAACAGCATGCGTTCTCAGAAATGATAAGTTCACAAAGGTACATGTATCACATTGGAACAACCGAAATAAAATGTTCAAACGTACCTACGTTCTGTATTTTAATTTAAAAAACCTACCTGTTACCAACTCTTCGTCTAAAATTGTGAGCCATATGTTTGTGACTGTTACAGCGCCATCCATCACAAAGCGAAAAAAGTGGTCCAAGTAAAACATTCACATTTCTTTACGTACTACACGATTAAGTAATAAAAAATTGGGGTTCCTATTTAAAAAAACGCAGTTGACATCCGTTTGACCTATGACAGCGCCATCTAGCGGGCCAACCATAGCGCCATCTGGTTTTTCCCCTTCAAGCTAGACAAGTTTCGTTCTTTGTAGTTTTCTCGTTTGACGCTTATTGCGTGAGATATTTGGCCCGGTCACGATGAATGGACCACCCTTTATATATATATATATATATATATATATATATATATATATATATATATATACACATATATATATATACATATATATATATATATATATATATATATATATATATATAAATATTTGACAATGCTCGCGCTGGCGCTGATATTGTGTTTAGCATTTGAAGATGTCACTATGGCTCCAGTATATTGGGACATCTTTCTGCAAAACAGAGCTGAAGGTGGTCATTATAGACCGAAACCGGTAGTCTGATACAAAAAAATTGGGACCATAGACGTGAAGTTAAAAAAACTTTTTGTAAAAGTGATTTCGAAGGCAGAGGTGACAAAGGGACACGTCCACAGGGTCTGAGACATTTGAAGGTACAGGGGAATGCACAGTCAGCCAAGCGAAATAAAGTCTGGTAAGAAAACCTTCCCTGGTGAGAGTGTGTGGTCCACTTACTTTGGGAATGAGAGCAAAATGCAGTGACAATGACAGTTATTACAAAACAATATTTTGGCGAGAAGAAGAACCAGAACTGGCCAGTCAGAGACAAGGGCTAGTCCAGACAGAGTTCTAGTAGAGAGATCTTCCGCGACGACGGTCAGTGGGAGCGGTGTCCACGACTGTGTGTGTCAGAAACGAACCGTTCGCCGCCTCACGCCGACGCCCGGACATGCTGCCTGCCGACTCTCGGAAGCATTCAGCCGGCACCGCCTCGAGACCTTCGTCACCTGGTAGCGACATGCACTAATGCACCCTCTTTACAGTCCGCCCACCAATATTCTGTTTGTCTCTTAGACCACTAAGTACAAACCCTGGTAATTGTGAGGGAACACCTATTACAGCAAATTATTGTCACAGTTATAGGGCGGCGCGGGCTAGAAGGTGGGGTGGCGATGGTTAGTTGGAAAACTTAACACTGGTCTTCGACAGGAAGTGGGTTATGAGTGTCCATAGCATTTACTGAAGGAAGTACAAGAGTAAGACTATGCACTGTTGTTTGAAAAGATGCTCCGTTTTCAAACGTCACAGACTGGCTGAACACGCACACTGAGCGATGTGGCTCAGTGGCTACTGAGCGATGTGGCTCAGTGGCTAGCACACTAGACTCGCATTCGGGAGAGTAAGACTATGCACTGTTGTTTGAAAAGATGCTCCGTTTTCAAACGTCACAGACTGGCTGAACACGCACACTGAGCGATGTGGCTCAGTGGCTACCGAGCGATGTGGCTCAGTGGCTAGCACACTAGACTCGCATTCGGGAGGACAAAGGTTCAAACCCGCCTCCCATCATCCTGATTTACGTTTTTCGTGATTTCCCTATATCGCTTCAGCCAAATGACGGGATGGTCCCTTTGAAAGGGCACGGCCGATTTCCTTCCTCATTCTTCTCTAATACGATCTTGTGCTCCGTCTCTAATGACCTCGTTGTAGACGGGACGTTAAACACTGATATCCTCCTCCTCCTGAACACGCGCACGCCGCGTTTGGCCCATAAAGCAACCCCTTCAGTGCACCATCGAGGCATGGAAGCTAGGGGCAAAGGCAACAGATTATACTCGTAAGGGTAAACCGTCACAGAAGCACACACCTCCTGACGAATTTACGGTTGGTTTTCAACACGGAGCATTGTGGGAAGTTGAACAAGGTGATATAGTTGCTCCGCTATAACGTCCAATCTCATTCTGCATACGATACGGCCACATACGCTCCTTCTTCTAACCACGCCCGCATTCTCCTGGTGTGGTACGCTGTGACTTGCTCCTTTTTCTCGGACGAGGAAATCGTTGCATTCCAGAATAAGCACGAATTGATTCTCATTGTGCCAACGGCCTTGCCACAGTGGTAACACCGGTTCCCATCGTATCACCGAAGTTAAGCGCTGTCGGGCTTGGCTAACACTTCGGTTGTGACAATTTGAGTCTGGTGCTGTCGGCACGCGTGATTCACTCAGCCCTTGTGAGGCCACTTGAAAAGCCACCCGACTGAGAAGTAGCGGCTCCGGTAAAAAAAAAACTGACAGAGGCCGGTGTACTGGCCATATCCGCTTCCAGTGAAGCCTATGGGCCGCGGTTGACACAGCGGTCGGTCGGTACCGCTGGGTCTTCGAGGCCTGTTCGGGCGAAGTTTAGTTTTAGTTTTTTGATTTTCATGGTGGAACGCTTCCTGAAGAAGACTTGTACAACCAAGGTCTCCAACTAGGCATCATTCACTTGGTAAAATACGTCACATGTGGATATGTGGAGAAGGGCTATGACCAAGTTTATGGTCGCAGCTTGCTTTTCTCAGGTTGTCACATGAGTGTTACACACGGCTATGCGATTTTGTTTCAGTTTTCTCCCACTACACCGTCGTTATTTTATTGAAAGTGCTAGGTATCTTTACTTCAGAGGAAAGATTTTGTGTAGGTGTGCTCCCAGTGTGGTCTCTAGTTCCTGTTTGTAGACAGAAGGCACTTACTGAGTCTAATTATGAGAGCGAACATCTGCAAGAAGTTGAGAGTTTCACAGAAGTGGGCCCACAGCCTGCTCCGTGCTTTTGTCGACTAGAGCCGGTCATTGTCCTCGCTGAGGGCACAGACCACTATGCCACCACTGCCATTCCCAGAAAATAATTGAGCCGGCCGTGGTGGCCGGCCGGCCGCGGTGGCCGAGCGGTTCTAGGCGCTCCAGTCCGGAACCGCGCTGCTGCTACGGTCGCAGGTTCGAATCCTGCCTCGGGTATGGATGTGTATGATGTCCTTAGGTTTAAGTAGTTCTAAGTCTAGAGGACTGATGACCTGAGATGTTGAGTCCCATAGTGCTCAGAGCCATTCGTGGTGGCCGAGCAGTTCTAGGCGCTTCAGTCCAGAACTGCGCTGCTGCTACGGTCGCAGGTTCGAATTCTGCCTCGGGCATGGGTGTGCGTGATGTCCTTAGGTTAGTTAGGTCTAAGTAGTTCTAAGTCTAGGGGACTGATGACCTCAGCTGTTAAGCCCCATAGTGCTCAAAGCCATTTGTACCATTTTTGAAAATAATTGAGCATGAGTATATGTTAATACACCAAACTGCAATCAGTCACTTTTTTTCGAATAGATATTTATTCATTCCATGGAACGGTTTTAGAACCTTTAAAGGCTCATCTTCAGATGTTGTACATTACTTTACATAGATACTTTAAGAATAATGCTGGGTACTGGCTCTTTGACAAGAAGATAGAACATGCGTTAATGCATCGCCATTTCAATGGAGACAGACCGATGGATATTAACAACAAAACCCACACACACTGTATCAGTAAGCACGAAATTAAATTTTGGGTCCAAATCGGCAGATAAACAAAAAATACTCCTTGCAATGCACTGAAGCATGTTCCGTCTTCTTGTCGCAGAGCAAGCACCCAGCATTATGCTTGAAACAGCTATGCAACTTCCTATACACCATCTGAAGATGAGCCTGAAAAGATTAGAAAACCGGTTCATAGAATGCACAAGTAACTATTATAAAAAAATGTGACTGGTTTCATTTTTATGTATTTACACAGAATAAAGAGTCACGGGTTCTTAAACATCCAAAAGGGATAAGCTTAATCAATCGAGCATGAGAATTTTGTCTTTTCTGCATATGGACATCAAAGAACGGGACGCCATGGAGCCATCCGAACAGGGTGAGAAAGCCTGTTGCTTTCGCTCCAAATTGTTGTTTATCCAATCAAAGCCCCCCCCCCCCCCCCCCCTGCCCTGGGCCACCATGCTTGGTGCAAAGAGGTTGACCAGTCGGTGGGAGACTGCTCCAGGCCAGTATCATCCTGTTTTTTGTTAATATGCATTTCTTACACCATGAGTGGGAAGTTCCTGGTGTGTTCCCCAGTTTTTTTCGTGAACTAAGCAATATTCTGGTTCATCACGCTGGCAACATCATAGAGTAGTCTGCTCCATGTGGAGTTCTCTTTTTTTATGAAAGTTGGAAGTTGAGAGCAGAGAAGAAAGTTTCAGGGTCATTCGTCTACATCTACATCTACATGGATACTCTGCAAACTACATTTAAGTGCCTAGCAGAGGGTTCATCGAACCACCTTCACAATTCTCTATTATTCCAATCTCGTATAGCGCGCGGAAAGGATGAACACCTATATCTTTCAATAAGAGCTCTGATTTCCCTTATTTTATCATGGTGATCGTTCCTCCCTATGTAGGTCGGTGTCAACAAAATATTTTTGCACTCGGAGAAGAAAGTTGGTGATTGGAATTTCGTGAGAAGATTCCGTCGCAACGAAAACCGCCTTTCTTGTAATGATTTCCAGCCCAAATCCTGTATCATTTCTGGGACACTCCCATATTTCGCGATAATACAAAACGTGCTGCCTTTCTTTGAACTTTTTCGATGTACTCCATCAGTCCTACCTGATAAGGATCCCACACCGCGCAGCAGTATTCTAAAAGAGGACGGACAAGCGTACGTAGTGTAGATTCGGAGATACCTTTTCTTTCTACTTTTTACGGCTCATATACGTAAATTAAAAAAAAATTTTTGGTTTTTATAACGTATCTATTATGGCAAGCAGTGATGTCATTTAATGGATTATTTCGTATATGTCTTCTTTACGCATTTATTCTGGAATTTGTGTACTACAGCCAGTCATTCATTAGTTGTATTTTATATAATTCAGTATCCCGCTACTGTAATTACTTCATGTACACCGTTCAGGTATTTGTTTATTTCCCTGTCTGCAGTTACGAGAGATATTTACAAAATAGCTTGTTTTACAAATTAGCCACCAGATGGCGGTATTGTCTTGAAGCTGCAATGGCGCACAAGTCACATGATGTTTCAGTTTTGTGTTGACTGTAGCAGAGGACACATGGCAGCCCATAGAGGCTTGCACCTCTGTTGTATTTTATTTTAATTCTATCCGACGCTGTCAGGTATGACTGCAGCTTTCGTATTTTTTGGTACGTTATGCTATAACATTTAGTTTTAATTTTGTCCGAAGAAGTTGTCCCTTGTGACACCGAAACCTAGGTTACAGATTAATTGTGTTCGCGATTGAGGGCTGTGTTTTTCAAAATTTTGTAGTGTAAGCAGTCTCCTTAGTAGGTCTGATACATTTTCTAAGTGTCCTGCCAATAAAACGCAGTCTTTGGTTAGCCTTCCCCACAACATTTTCTATGTGTTCTTTCCAGTTTGCCGGCCGGAGTGGCCGTGCGGTTCTACGCGCTTCAGTCCAGAACTGCGCTGCTGCTACGGTCGCAGGTTCGAATCCTGCCTCGGGCATGGATGTGTGTGATGTCCTTAGGTTACTTGGGTTTAATTAGTTCTAAGTTCTAGGCGACTGATGACCTCAGAAGTTATGTCGCATAGTGCTCAGAGCCATTTGAACCATTTCTTTCCAGTTTAAGTTGTTCGTAGTTGTAATACCTAGGTATTTAGTTGAATTTACGGCTTTTAGATTAGATTGATTTATCGTGTAACCGAAGTTTAAAGAGTTCCTTTTCACACTCATGTGGATGACCTCACACTTTTCGTTATTTAGGGTTAACTGTCACTTTTCGCACCATTCAGATATTTTTTCTAAATCGTTTTGCAGTTTGTTTTGATCTTCTGATGACTTTATTAGTCGATAAACGACACCGTCATCTGCAGTCAACCGAAGACGGTTGCTCAGATTGTCTCCCAAATCGTTTATATAGATGAGGAACAGCAAAGGGCCTATAACACTACCTTGGGGAACGCCTGAAATCACTTCTATTTTACTCGATGACTTTCCGTCAATTACTATGAACTGTGACCTCTCTGACAGGAAATCACAAATCCAGTCACATAACTGAGACGATATTCCATCAGCACGCAATTTTACTACGAGCCGCTTGTGTGGTACAGCGTCAAAAGCCTTCCGGAAATCCAGGAATATGGAATCGATCTGAAATCCCTTGTCAATAGCACTCAGCACTTCATGTGAATAAAGAGCTCTTGGCCACCATCTCCTGCTGACTGGCATAGCCTATCTGATTATGGAGAAATGGAACCATCGAAACTGCAGTAGCGTCATCCAAATCCGAGCAGCTCTGCCGAGTACTTTGTGTTGCGTATTTGATTATAATTTTGGTCTCTGTTAGCTTTGAACTCACGAGCTGCCCGGATAGGGAAATCTTGCTGCGTGTTATCACATTTTGCGTTATTTCTTTGAGATTTTAGAGGAATGTGCTCTCAGTCAATTTTACGTAACTGTGTGCATCATAAAGAGGAAATAAAAATATGTTATACCTGTGGTGTCACCGCCAGACACCACACTTGCTAGGTGGTAGTTTAAATCGGCCGCGGTCCATTTAGTACATGTCGGACCCGCATGTCGCCACCACAAGGCAGGTCTCGTGATACGAACAAGCACTCGCCCCAGTTGTACGGACGACCTAGCTAGCGACTAGATGTACGAAGCCTTTCTCTCTCATTAGCCGAGAGACAGAATAGCCTTCAGCTAAGTTAATGGCTATGAACTAGCAAGGCGCCATTAGCCTTACAGTGATTGTAATTAAAGTCTCCTGTGTATAGTCAAGAGCGATGTACCACAATGATTGATTAAAGATAAGTATTAATCCAGCTACATACTTTTCTTCATAGCATTAATTACGTAGCCTGTTCCAGTACTTCACGCCCGTCTGCGTTAGTCTAGCGTGCATTTTCAGCCATCTCGACCTACAAGGTGTTGGCCTAGCTGCCGACACATCAATACCCATACTTGGTCTGGATTTCAGGATCCGTTGACTGTCATGCAACTTTTCCATGGTCAGACGATCCACAAATAACAAATATAACCTGTTGTACAACTAAGTAGTTGTTCTTATTGTGGTGGAGATTTCGATGTGTACAGTGGTCAAACACAACCAAATGCTGTTCAAAGTTAAATAGAGACGCCATCGAGTTTCAAAGTGACGGTTAAAAATTTATGACTGGGCCTCGTAAAGGTTTCCTCTGAAGCGAGTTGGCCCCTGCTACAGACAAGAAGAAACTTGATGCCTCTTTTTTAATGAACTTGCGCGTCTGTCTGGAACCCTTTTATCGCACGACGTATAGTGGCGCGGGACTGGGTACCGGCGCAGCCACCAGTATAAACATCGCTACGCATGACGGACCTTCGCACAGGAGGTGGACCGCGAGATCGAGATAAGCCGCTCGCGGTCGCTTTGCGTCATCTGGATCGGCAGTCGGCGGCCGGCACCCCTTGGGACACGCGTTTAAGAGGGCGGTGGGGGCGTGAGCGGACGGGGAGTGCTCAGAATTGGCACGGTGGGCAATTTATTGCTTCATTAGGGACCAGGGGGGAGCCCGGCGCTCACAAAAAGCCACCCCGGTGCGTCCTGGTGGCGGACGAGCTGTTTTACAGGCAGTTTCCGCGCTCATTAGGCCGGCCTATCGTAAACTATATGGGTCCCCATATAAATCTGATTAATGCGCCGCACTTTTGTTCCGTCACGAAGATTCGTTGCGCGGCGGCGGCGAGTCCGCTTCCTTGCAGGGAGGGGCGCACCTCGTTTAAAGCGTTATTTACTGTGTCTTTTGATGCCCCGTCACTCGCCATTACGGCCTTTATGGGATTACGTGCGATCGCAATCGCCCGCTATTGTGTCCAGCCGTTAATGATACGCGCATATTTCCAGTCTCCAGACCGACAAACGTCGGTCCCGCCAGGAAGATAACGGGAGTAGAATGATAGAGGCCGAGGGAAAGGTAATTGGTTTACTGAGCTCACGACGCACATCTGTCGGGTCAGGTTTCGGGATGCACGACCTCCGAGAGGATACTGACTTACACATCTGCTTCATATGTCAAAACTCATATTAATTTCCCTTTTTTACCAGAGGAATGGAACGTAGACGATAAGCAGTTGAAACAACAAGATAATCGTAGATTTTGAAATATGATGCTACAGAACAATGCTGAAGATGGAACTGATAGAATGGATACCGGTACTATCAAGGAGCTACTGAATCGAACTCGGGAAAATCAAGGGTTCAGTTCACAGGACACTTCTTGATACGTCAAGGAAGTCAGTTTGATAGTGAAGGGAAATACTGGGGGGGGGGGGGGGGGGGAGATTGTAGAGGGAGACCTAGGCTCGAATACATTAAGCAGACTCAGATGTAGGTTACAAGAGTTATCGAGAGACTAAATCTCCCCATAATTCAGTATCCTGTCAATTACTGTTTCGAAACTATCAGTGTTCCCAATCATTTCCGTCGGCTTGTAATACAATGTGTTTCACGTTGACGGAATTGAATGCGTGCACGCTGATATCTTTCTGAAATTTGGCTGTATTACTTCTCGGGCATGTCCACAAGGGTTAAGAGAACGATTTTTTATTTTAATTTATTCATTAGCCATAGAAAAAAGCGTAACCAGAAACGTAAGACATAACTACATCTTTGTTTCAAACGTCCGGCATTTTATTATTTTTTCCAGTTTCAAAAAACTGTGCTATTTCTCCGTGGATACTACCGTATACAATAAGAAAATTATTTGTTTTTTATTTCAGGTAAGATCTGCAGACTGCAAGACTTCCTTCACGGACACATCTGTTTCTGGACAGAGAACTTTAACTCCTC